>NW_026782453.1:0-198381 GCF_031769215.1 Ylistrum balloti | reverse complement strand
AATTTATTTGTAGTAAATTCTACTTTATACAAATTACAACTATTACCAACTACAATTTTTGGTTCATACTGAAATTAATATTATGTGATTAATTCGATATAAGGTTTTATTTCTATTCTTGTCAGTTTTTTAACAAGCTAAGTTTTGATTCTTCTATTCTCGAGTTGAGACACAGGAAAATAGTGACGTGTGCAAATGATGATGTCAGATTATTAATGAGTTATAAATAGATCGTATTGAGTTAACTGACCAATGGTCATTAAGATTAGGGACGCCATGCTTCAGAGCAGAAAAGGTTTGAGCGGGTACAAACAGACCTCGATTTCTAATCAATATTTACCAACTTTCAAACTGATCTGGATGTCTAATCAATATTTACCAACTTATTGCGTTGCGTGGGACACTACTGGTTCACTTTGATTTACATCAAAGTTTGTTCATGAGACTTCTAAAGAACATTCACTAGTTTTCGCAGGAGGTGTCTTCACATGTTATAACAACTTCATCTCGCTTACGTAAGCTGTGATCCTGTCGGATTCTGTGCATGGATTATTAACTACAGAAGGGTATCGTAAATCACACATACCCTCAGGTCAGTGACTCCAATTCATTAGTGTTGGCTCATACAGTCATTCTACAGACTTTGATCATCGTTAAACTGAACTATATTTTACTTCGTTTTGTTGTGATGGCGCCTAAACGTAACACGAGATGGACTAGTAGATCAGTGCCTTACGATGTCAATTTGCCTGATAATTGGACAGCAAAAAAATTACGACAAGAATTAAATGAGCTTGGGACCTTCCCAGTGTCGTCTGCCAAAAAATCGGAACTCATTAAATTATACAAGGATCGTGTTAATTCAGCCGAACCAAGGCCCGTCAGTCTACCCCCGACTCGAGAACCAGCAGTGACCATTCCTTCAGCGCCTGACATTGGGCGGATATTACGTCATGATACAGCCCAGCATGCCATAGCATCTAATAACCAAGATGGCGGACCTACCGTCATGTCGGCAGGGTCTGAGTTGACAGCTACCATCCTTGCCTTGAGAGAGGACATTAAACATATGCAAGAGAGACTACAGACGGTGGAAAACAGACATGTGCCAGCAGCGGCAGCTGGTAGTTCCTTACAAACACCTCGAGATGCGATGATAAGCCAAGGAAGGTCAGCGAGTCTACCGGTCAGTGTCACAGAGACTAACAACCAAGCCAGTCGAGAATCAGTGGGACAAAGCTACTCTGACACGGGCTTTGGGTCCTTAGAAGGGATCAGCTCTGAGGACCTGCCACAGGTGGAACTGATAGCACCTAACATCAGGAAGAACATCCTAGAAGGTAAGGATGTTAATATGGCCACTCTGTTAATTCCTTATTACCAAGGCCCCAACATCAACGGTGGCACAGACAAACCAGACCCCCGCCTTCAACGCGCTTTATCCATTGGCGAATTCATTCACGCATTTGGAATTTATAAAAATGTATTATGTGAAGCCTTCCCCCACAGACACACCGAGATGGACCTGTACGAGCGTGACATCGTCGATATGGCCACCAGGTATGGAGGGGCTGGGTTCTATGATTATCACAGGCAATTTAGTGCGAAAGCGGCGGCTCACTTGGCTTATCACAACAAACGGGTTAACTGGGCTATCAGAAATAACACCTTATTCTGTAACATTTTCGCCAACTTGAAACCTGTGACATGTACCTCTTGCCAAAGTATCAGCCATACTACAGGGTTCTGCCCTCTTAGTGTTTTACCACAACAGCAGAATCAACAAAACAGCAACCATAAGTCCCAGGATACCTATGGTAGGCCCAAGCAGTTTCACCAAAGCAAGGAAATCTGCAACAACTATAATGATAAGGGGTGTAACAGGTATAGATGTAAACGCTTACACATATGTCTCGTATGTAAACAGGAGCACCCTAAAACTGTGTGCGCCTCAGGCTCATCGGAAATAAAAAACGACAATGCCTCCCGATTCAACAGGCAGGGGAATCAATAGGGAGGATAAAAATGCCAGAAGTGTCTACACCTATAAACATTAAGGAATTGGAAAGACTGCTCGCTCATCATCCCGACAAACAATTTATAGATTATCTGCTTGGGGGTCTTCGCCACGGTTTTCATACAGGTATAGAAAATCCCCCCCAGTCTACATTTGTGTGTAAAAACTTGTTGTCTGCGAGGACTCAGCCAGAGGTAGTGACCCAACTAGTGAATACAGAGGTAGAGAAAGGCTTTTTAGCTGGCCCGTACACAACTTTACCATTCAAAGTGTACAGAGTAAATCCGATCGGTGTGGCTCAAAGTAAATACTCTAAAAAGAAAAGACTTATTGTGGACCTTTCCTCGCCCCACAACAATGATGAAAATCCGAGTTTAAATGATCTCATCGATAAGAACAATTACTCTTTACAGTATGTAAAAATTGACGATGCGGTGCAGATTATCAAGCGTTTAGGCAAGTGTAGCTGGATGTGTAAGACTGACATTTCGGATGCCTTTAAGCTTATTCCTATTCACCCGTCGCTTTGGCCATATCATGCAATTCAGTGGGATGGAAAGTTCTACTTCTTCACTAGGTTAGTGTTTGGTAGTAGGTCAAGTCCAAAAATATTTGACCTCCTGTCCACAGCAATTTGTTGGATAGCTGAAAATCACTTCAACATAAGAAACATCCTGCACCTTCTGGATGACTTTCTTACCTTAGATCCACCACATTATCCAGCTGAAGACACTATGTCTAACATCTTAGAGATGTTTCAGATTCTGAACATCCCCATCGCATTACATAAAACTGCAGGGCCAACCACTTGTCTAGAATACTTGGGTATCTTACTTGACTCAGTGAATATGCAGATGAGGATGCCAGAGGAAAAAATTATTCGGATTCGAGAGTTCCTTACCGAATTCAAAGGCAAGAAATCATGCACCAAGCGTGAACTGCTCAGTTTATTAGGCCATTTGAACTTTGCAAGTCGGTGCATTCCACACGGCCGGTCGTTTATTTCTTACCTGATAAGTCTTTCGACAACTGTACAACAGCTGCATCATCATGTACGTATTACACGTGAAACTAGGCTAGACATAGAAATGTGGTTATTGTTTCTAACACAATGGAATGGCGTGTCTTTCTTTCTAAATGACAATATTACTACAGCAGCAGACATGCATTTATTTACCGACGCGACCGATACATCATTTGGAGGTATTTACAAAAATCGCTGGTTTCAAGGCAAATTTCCAACAGACTTGGTTTTCGATGGTGAAAAAATCTCCATGGCATTTCGCGAACTATACCCCATTGTTGTGTGTTGTGTGTTATGGGGGAAGGAATGGTCACGACGTAGAATTCTGTTTCACTGTGACAACATGGCGACAGTAGATATAATTAATAAGGGACGATCAAAAATGAGTGGTATTATGAATTTGATGAGAAAATTAACATTCTGTTCAGCGGCAAATAATTTCATCATTCATGCACAACATATTCCTGGAGTTAATAACTCTATAGCGGATGCTATTTCTCGATTTCAGATGAAAAAATTCCGCAGATTAGCCCCATCAGCAGAAAAGGATTCAACACCTTGCCCACCGTTACCCAGCCTCCTAATGCTATGAGGAATCAAATCAACCAGTTGTGGGATGCAGCTATTAGTCCACAAACAGCTCGGGCGTATACGGTGGCCATACAGCATCTCCTTCGTTTTGTGACCTTATTTGGTACTCGGACGCCGTGTGGTCAACTCCCAGCACTGTCCGAAGACTTACTCATGTATTTCGTGTCTTACTGTTACCATAGCCTGAAACTTAAGTTTGCTACCATCAACTTATACCTAGCAGGAATTAGATTCCATTACATCAAAGCGGGATATGCTAACCCCTTCCTAAACTCTGAGAGACTGTCATGCATCTTAAGGGGTATCAAGAGAAAACAAGGGACAGATGGAATCACAAAACCCCAGAGACTCCCTATTACATTTGATATTTTAAGACGTATGTCGACGTTGCTTCTGAGTCAGCGTTCAGTATTTTCACCAGTTTTAGATCTGATGTTAACTTGTGTATGTCAGATGGCCTTTTTTGGATTTCTAAGGTGTGGTGAATTCACCATTAAGAATAAAAGCGTTGCAGAAGACTGCTTGAGACTTAACGACATAGTGATAGCAGACGATAAGTCTAAATATACTTTACTGCTCAGAGCGTCTAAGACTGACCCTTTCCGTCAAGGGGTCCCTATATCTATTTTCAAAAACAGTAGATGGTGGGTGTGCCCAGTCACATCCATGTTGCGTTTTTTAGACATTCGGCGGTCACAAGGAGCTCGAGGACAATCCCCTCTGTTTGTAGTGAGTTCTGGTGTACCCTTAACACGTGATCAGTTCATTGTTTATCTCAGACACGTGCTAACCTTGTTAGGTATTGACAGTTCTAAATACAACGGCCACTCATTTAGAATAGGCGCTGCCACGTCAGCTGCTGCGGCCGGTATAGAAGACCATATGATTCAAACACTTGGTCGTTGGTCATCTAACTGCTATACCCGATATATCAGATCTTCCTCTGAGGTTATTCAGGAAGCACAGTCGAAAATGTCTTCATTTTGATTAGGGGTATAGTTTTTCAGTCACATGTTCTGCATGACACATTATAATAAACGTCTAATACGAGTTACAAGTTACGTTTTACACACAATCTGTGACAATTTATACTCAATGTCCTTAAGGACTTATTTATTATATGGTCTTCTTTGGGGCTCTCTTTTCAATCATCAAGTTTACATGACTTGACTCTTTACAATCTATTTGGCCATTAATTCATTACACTGAATTTTCCCCAAATCAGACCTTCGTTTTTTACATAATTAATGTTTTTTATATCATCATAATATGTTATTTAGATACTACATATGGTGTATCCAGTGACCATGCAGTAGGTTGTTTTTACCGGGCACCCCCTAATTACAACCTCGGACTTGTAGACTAACACATTACGATTATCTACAGGCTCCATTCAGGATACACTGTTTAAATAACTTCAAATTGTCTGTTGTAATTAATCTATTTACGTATCCTCTGACCATGCTAGCTCCGCTACATTCAGATCAGGCTGTCTCTGCTGGGCTCCCCCCATTGACAGCCTCTGGACTTGTAGACTAACTTAAGTGATTATCTACAGGCTCCTTTCTAAGGATACACAAATATTAATTACATTGCAAAATCTGCTATCAACTGCCTTACACATTCATACAGAGTAGCCCCTGAGAAGGCCATATGTTATAGAGGAATGTACATAAGTGTTTTACATATATAGTAGTAACAATAAATATTATTCATTTACTTCAATCTTTTGTTGTTTGTATAAAATATGAATTTATTTGTAGTAAATTCTACTTTATACAAATTACAACTATTACCAACTACAATTTTTGGTTCATACTGAAATTAATATTATGTGATTAATTCGATATAAGGTTTTATTTCTATTCTTGTCAGTTTTTTAACAAGCTAAGTTTTGATTCTTCTATTCTCGAGTTGAGACACAGGAAAATAGTGACGTGTGCAAATGATGATGTCAGATTATTAATGAGTTATAAATAGATCGTATTGAGTTAACTGACCAATGGTCATTAAGATTAGGGACGCCATGCTTCAGAGCAGAAAAGGTTTGAGCGGGTACAAACAGACCTCGATTTCTAATCAACCCACCCTCCATCCCATTGTGACACCAGTATTTCGTGCTTTATTTACAAAGATACCTAACCTTGATGGGATTCAAGCATTCCTTACTTCTGTGCATACTAAGTTTTGATTAAATTATAATATGAAAGAAGAAAGTACGATTTTACATTTGTACATTGTCTCTTATTGCTCGGGAGAATGACCTTGACATGTTCTATTGTACGTATGCGTTAATGTTGCATTTTAGCTGGCCACTGATGTCCATTGTTTTGTATACATCTGATGCGACACCTTAGCAAATTATCTTGTTTACTATTGATGTCTCTTATCTCGCTATGGGTTGCCTGTATGGCTGTCTGGCAGTAATTCAGTACACTTCAGGCCATTAATTCATTACACTGAATTTTCCCCAAATCAGACCTTCGTTTTTTACATAATTAATGTTTTTTATATCATCATAATATGTTATTTAGATACTACATATGGTGTATCCAGTGACCATGCAGTAGGTTGTTTTTACCGGGCACCCCCTAATTACAACCTCGGACTTGTAGACTAACACATTACGATTATCTACAGGCTCCATTCAGGATACACTGTTTAAATAACTTCAAATTGTCTGTTGTAATTAATCTATTTACGTATCCTCTGACCATGCTAGCTCCGCTACATTCAGATCAGGCTGTCTCTGCTGGGCTCCCCCCATTGACAGCCTCTGGACTTGTAGACTAACTTAAGTGATTATCTACAGGCTCCTTTCTAAGGATACACAAATATTAATTACATTGCAAAATCTGCTATCAACTGCCTTACACATTCATACAGAGTAGCCCCTGAGAAGGCCATATGTTATAGAGGAATGTACATAAGTGTTTTACATATATAGTAGTAACAATAAATATTATTCATTTACTTCAATCTTTTGTTGTTTGTATAAATACTACTTGACACAGGACAGGAGAAGGTATGGGGAAATCCCCCGCTGACAGGTCAGTATCACAAAAACAGACTGACCTGACCTAGACTAAATTTATCCAAGCTTGGTCATCTTAACTGAGTTGGAGCTTCATAAACATTTTTAATTTTTCAACCGATCCTAAATCTATGATCATTCTTTTGGATTGGTTTTAAAAACATAACTTACATATTCATTTGCTTTTTCTCTCAAAGCACAGTATATATAATTGCATAACATTTAAAGAACTGTCATACATTCGGTATGCATCTTTGAATTTAACCTTTATAAAATTAGCACTCCCATTTGAAATTTCTGTTATGAAATTGACACAAAAATTAGTCTTTTAGCATGGAAGTATTGACAATCATGAAAAAAATATTGGTGGACATTTCTTTTTTCCAAATTCTCTGAAAAAATTCAGAAAAAGAAGAGAGAAATTTTTCACTACTATCAAGATGACAGAGCATGTAGCCAAGTTCCTTAAGTTAAATCCATTGACAAATGAACTTCTAACGATCTCCCCACAGGTATTCACTTGCCCCTACAGGTAACATTATTGGTCAGCAGAACAGCTACACATTATCCTAAAGGTCAGTTTTGTTTTTCATCTGAGTTACCAAAGCATGAAATCTGTTGGACACTACAAGGCTAGAACTAATTTTCACAAGTCAATTCCACGATATTGTACTACTGGTCAGCTTGTTTATAGGTCAGACAAATCAGCGGGTGGTCAGTCCATTGTGGTCACTTTAAACTGACCTCCACAGACCTTGTCCCTAAAAGGTATGGGTCAGTTCATTTTGGACATCTGCCCTGAAAATATATACACCTCAAATAGGTCTTTCAATGTACAATTGTATACAATTTGTAAATGTTTGTATTAAAAATCATGGTAGATTGCACTGGTCTAGAAGTAACAAGCACCTGTTACGTATCCTGTATTTTGTAATTATTCTATACATACCTCTGTGTATAGTTTCCTTAATCTGTTGCTCAAACATTGTATTCTAACTTTCAGTTAACAATGATCAATTGAAGTTTAGTGTGTTTTGTGTTTTTTTGTTAATGTCCTTATTTTCTATAGACCCTTCAGCTCAAAGGGAACATATTGTATTGATATTAAAATGTATGTAGTCATTTAATTTGCCATATATATATTTTGATTGGAGCTGGGTGGTGGGGTTCGGTGGAGACAGTGATACCAGGGCTATCCTACAATATACCCAGTGGGCCAGCCTTTAAACTCAAAGTAGGTTGAATTGTGTGTGCAGAACACTGATAAACCATCAGATTTTTTTTTAAAATTGCAGCAGACATTGATGGGTTTATTCATTACTAGACACAGAATTATTGCAGTAATATATCCCCTAGAAAATTTTATCTATTTACGAAAAAATTAAATTGGCAAATCATTAGGTAACCATAGACAGGTGAGTTGGTCATCCCATTCCATAGACCTATACCATTCCATAGATCCATCCCATTCCATAGACCTATACCATTCCATAGACCCATCCCATTCCATAGACCTATACCATTCCATAGACCCATCCCATTCCATAGACCTATACCATTCCATAGACCCATCCCATTCCATAGACCTATACCATTCCATAGATCCATCCCATCCCATAAACCCATCCCATTCCATAGACCTATACCATTCCATAGACCCATCCCATTCCATAGACTCATACCATTCCATAGACCTATACCATTCCATAGACCTATGCTATTCCATAGACCTATCCGATTCCATAAACCATCCCATTCCATAGACCCATCCCATTCCATAGACCTATACCATTCCATAGATCCATCCCATTCCATAGACCCATCCCATTTCATAGACCTATACTATTCCATGGACCCATTCCTGTCTAAGGACCATTTCAACAACATTTATCAAAAGATATTATTTACTTTTCTACTAAAAGCGGTGTATGTTAAAGACCATGAAAACATCTGATTAAACGTTTCTTTTCTTACATCTGTATTTGAAATTTTCATGCCAAATAGAATAAAACAAACACCAACAGTTTTTTTTCCATACAAAATAGGTAATTTTCATATATATGCGATATTAAAACATTAAATTAATGTGTGACTGGATATTGGCAGGTGTTTAAGGTAAATCAAACAAACAACAGGTTTTATTTCATATGGCCGTATGGTATGGTACAATTATTCTACCACCCATTCAACATTAGACCTGTTGCATGTCTGGAGGTGATTTGGCAATGTTACCGTAACGGTTGCAATTCAGATCTAATATTCATTGATATCAAGGTAGATATCCCTAAGGACACATACACCTGGCATTTATCAAACCCATTTTATTGCCTAATTTTTCCTGCTAAAGTTATTGAATCTATCATAAAAAGTACACTTTACAAATGTCATTGATAAAAATGGCAAGCTTGCAAAATTTCATTTGGAAATTTACTATGTACAAAAGAACATTGAATTTTCACAATACAGACCTGTACATCAAGAGGAATACTGTGCATACAACAGGGTAAAATAACATATAATCATGTCCATCCTTTCAATTTATTTCCATCCTAAACAACATAGACATTTGAAACTGTTTAAATATCACATGTACACATTACCTCCCAGATGCATTTATATAGGAAATAACCAACATGTTCATTATACAATTTGCCTACGTAACTAAAATATAAAATTGGTGTGTATACCATTTTAAATTTCCTTTCAAGATAGTTTCAATATTGTTACATCCTTATTTTGGCATTTTAATATTTTAGGAAACGTTTTAGACATGATCTCAATAAAATGTACCCAATCACTGAAGGGTGAATGTCAACACATCTTGATAATCTTTAGGAAGATCTTATTCAAAGTCAAAGCATGAGCTTATTTCAGGACAGTGAAATAATTGATTTCATCGTTTCCAGAATTATTTCAAAATTACAAAACAAAATGATTTAGATAAATTAATCATTGATTCTGGGATTCACTCTAAAAATGGAAAACAAAAACAGATTTCAAAGAAAATGCAAACTCTTCCATCGTCAACTAAGACTTATTTTCTTGATAGCTTCATGTGTACTTAATTTTTTTCTGGGGTGCATAAAGTACATTTATTGTAGGTAAATGGTGAAGGGCGGTTACCAGCAAATGCCTGCCACTAACTACCATGAAACATTAAAACTGTGATGTATATCTTCCTGGGCCGGGATGCTGCTTGCACACAGTGAATGAGAGAAGAAATTTGTTTTTAATTGCATCCACTACATACTGAGCATACTAAGTATACAAAATTATTTGACCAGAAAAAAAAACAGTCTTTCATTATAAATTTATCTGTTAAACAGGTTCTCTAAACATACTGAATATCAACACCACACGGTTATGCATCCTATAACTGATTTTAATACTTTCTCACGAGTTTCTTCTTCAGTTAAGGGGCACCTGCAATGGCGTTTGATCACTTGACCAGCACTTACACTTTAAGTGATGTCAGCTGGACAATCAAATATGTCATTATAGAAAGGTCATTTACAGTGGATACCATGGTAACAAAATCTCAATTTATGTTTGGCCAAGGGGTCAGTATCCCTAACTGACCTAACTGACCTCAGATCACCCAGACAAGATTATATTTGTAGACAGAGCTACCAGCCATATAACTAACCTTACTCCACTGTAAAAAGAGATAGAAGTAGTTAATAGAATTCCAAGAGACAGATTTAATATAAGCCAGTCCTCTAATTAGCTTTTCCAATTTTTTTATTTATTACACCAAAACTTAAGTGACATACACATATGTGATAAAAGTGTAACTTTTTCTCCCGGATTCCTGAGAGGGTGTTTGCTAGAGGATGTCCCTGTACAACAGCTTAAATGTCACAAAGTAAGTACTCACCAATACATAGAAGATATGGGTATCCAATACCTACACCAGCGTTCCACACAAACCTTCAGATAAAGTTGCAGATTTATGCCTAGTCCTGGACAGTCTATATTAAGATATTGTAATTCTTGTAAAAAGAAACTATTTGTACCGTATTGTGATCTTAATCTATAATTATCTTAACAGCTTAGTGTGTATCAAACCTATGATGGTCAATAACCTTATACTTCCGCCAGTGAAAAAGGAACACGGTCCTCAAATAGATGTGGGAATTAAGGAAACACTTAAAACATTGTATACAGTTATCATGCCTAGAATCAAGTCTACCACCTCAAGAGTTTTTGTTAAGAATTGCTCGGCTAATTTTTTTACAAGACTTATCTGCCCCTAGTTCAACATGTCCTTAAAGCTCACCATAGGTCAAATACATCAAAAATTAAGTTGGTCAGATTTTGAATTTGTAAATATTGGCATACAAATCTGACATAGATTTGGCTCAGTTTTTCCATTTCATTACACAGTTTCTAGACATGATATGTTGGCCGGGATGATAGGTAATTTAAGATGCTCTAGCTTAAATATGTTGACAGCTCTTGTAGTTTACATCCCAGGCTAAAATCAGACTTCATGTATGTATGTGGGCTCATTGTACAACAGTGAGGTACAGAATCTGTATGTATGTGAGCTCATTGTACACCACTGAGGTTCTGAATCTGTATGTATGTATGTGGGCTCATTGTACAGCAGTGAGGTACAGAATCTGTATGTATGTGAGCTCATTGTACACCACTGAGGTTCTGAATCTGTATGTATGTATGTGGGCTCATTGTACAGCAGTGAGGTACAGAATCTGTATGTATGTGAGCTCATTGTACACCACTGAGGTTCTGAATCTGTATGTATGTATGTGGGCTCATTGTACAGCAGTGAGGTACAGAATCTGTATGTATGTGAGCTCATTGTACACCACTGAGGTTCTGAATCTGTATGTATGTATGTGGGCTCATTGTACAGCAGTGAGGTACAGAATCTGTATGTATGTGAGCTCATTGTACACCACTGAGGTTCTGAATCTGTATGTATGTATGTGGGCTCATTGTACAGCAGTGAGGTACAGAATCTGTATGTATGTGAGCTCATTGTACACCACTGAGGTTCTGAATCTGTATGTATGTATGTGGGCTCATTATACAGCAGTGAGGTACAGAATCTGTATGTATGTGGGCTTTTATAAATACTCTCGACACTGAGCTCAATTGTGGCAAATCAAATTCCACAGGACAGCGAAAATTTAAATGGTTAATAAAATGCTGTAGTGAATAAATTCTTAATGATAAACATTTCAATGCTCTTTTCTCACCAAACTTAAAATTCAAATGAGGGAATTCCAAATTCCTACATAATCATGAGCTACTGAATAATAAAATGCAATTAGAATGTACACAAATCATGTCTAAATTTAAAGTGAATAACCCCATCAATTCTACTCTCAACTGAATCTCAGTGAAACTTCCAACCATACTTTACTCTGTCCAGACTCTTCATTAATTCTTAACCTAAAACTCCTACCCAAACCCTTCTCCAACACCTTAATTCCCTCCTGCCTTTCTACAACCCAAGTTTGATTGATATATCTTCATTATCAGTTAATTTCATGGACCATAGTAAGTCTTACTTGTATAAGTATAGATACTATGCAAATAGGAGTTGATGCTATATACAGATAATAAAGTCTTAGTTTCCAGGCAGTGAAGATAAGGTCGTACAGGAAACTACCAGATAACACAACAATTTGGCCCCTTATCTCCTTTATGATTAATTAGTGATTATATAGTGATATATGTTTATCCTATCATGAAAAAAAAATCACCCTTTCATTCTGACAATTCTACCATACATTAACACTGAAATGCAATGACAATCAAACACTGTGCTGAATTGGATTTCCACGATACATTAACACTGAAATGCAATGACAATCAAACACTGTGCTGAATTGGATTTAAAGATATCTTTTTACAGCAATCACTGGTCAAAATTATACTTGAATACAGCTGGTTCAATTATATGTATAGACAACCAAAATGTATCAAATCTTTGACTTGAACTGTTTGTCCCAAAGGAGAATTTAACAGCCACTAAAAGGCCAGCTTAAGCTACTGCAATTTATCTGACAACCTTTTGTAAATGCTGAAGAAACAGTTTTGAATTTCACAAAATTGACACCCATAACCCATAAATATTTCTTGCGACAAATGTCCACACGTTGATCTATTCCCTTGAGTATCATAAACTAATGTAATTAATCGCTTGACTGGCTACTACACCATCTGCCTAATTTTCACAATTCTGTGCATTCACATTCTTTCAAAAATTTGTTAGATTGAAAAAGTATGCACTTAAATGTTCTTTTTATGATTTGTGTTAAAATTTATCAAACTTTACAAATATTCCCATGTTATTTGTCCTCAGGAAATCTTACAGAATTTTGACACATATTTTTTGCATAGTTTTGATGGCATATATCAAGATTTTAGAAACTTTCAGAACCTGTAAAACCTAACTATAAGCTAATAAGACTTTAAACTTTTTGTAACCTCACTCTTCTTCTGTATTAATTAACACCGATAGCCTTAAAAGGGCATTTACCAATTACAATCATAGTTTAAGAAATTGTTACCAATATTTTTCTCAATATCTATGAATGACTTTTCCTCCAAAGTACATGTATCGCATTTCATTTAAAATATTTTAATAATGGATTCAAAAAGACATTTAAAAACTCTTCACAGATTAGACTCTTTTCTATTTCTGGATGTTTTCGTTCCCATACTTTACATGAAAGCTTATCCTAGGACTGATTGTAGACGGAGCAAGGTATGATAATTAGTCAGACACAGCGACCTATAAACACAAGAAAATCCATTAATCAGGCAACAAGGTAATATTTTAAAACTCTGACCTACATTTTCAAACTCAACCATAAAACTCGACACAATCAAGCTTAACATTATAACATATTATTTTTTTACATTAAAATTTCTTTGCTTCTGATGAAATCATCTGTTCATAAAAGGTCACTGTTTTTTATCCTAACACAAATTATCTATAAATAGACTCTGCTCTTAACAATTACCATATTTCAGAAATATCTGAGAATACCTCAAAGCAAACAATGCTTTGTATACTGTTAGTATGCATAAAATAAGTCCAAGTAACACATATTGTATTCAGGTCAGTGATAGTACATTAATCAACAAATGAATTTTGAAAACTGTGGTATATTGCCGTGATTTATGGAGGGCTGATGTCTTTGTCTAAGGAAGAAGTGTGGAGATGAACACAAAGCCTCCATGCAATGCACCGTAAAATTTTACCTTTTCAGAAACACCTGCATAGGTGCAGACATTCAGAACAAACAGTCAGACTTCAACTTGTCACACAAACATCTATAACCGTGAACACACATAGACCTACCAATCCTGACATAGACTTGATCGAAAGATAATCTTCTTCAGATCATACCAATGAAAATGAACTCATTGTTCCGTATATCTTGGCCCATATATATAGCTACAACTACATCTTTATATGATTCTCCAATGTTATCGAAGGTATTTATAGCAAGCTCTTAATTCATCTCATTATTTCACCTGTTGAAACTGATTAATAACAAAACAACGGAATATAGGTGACACAAAGGTTTGATTGACAAGTTGAACGGAGCATGACATTGAACATTTATGTGTAGACTAGTCACTTAACATGGTGTTCGTCAGTTTCATTGTTGAATTTTTGTGACCTAAAGAAAATTTGAAAGAGACGAGTTAAAAGTCTGTAATGGATACTAGCGTGTTATGGTTCACACCACTACTGACAATTATAGAGACGAAGTGTATTTGCGGTCTTTGACTTGAAAACAAAAGGTTGTGAACTCGTGACAGTACAAGACTTCAGTACAAAAACATACAAACTTCTTAATCTGATAAACTACATGTTTTATTAAATCTATCAATTGAAAAGTTTGATTCCAATAAAAAAAAAATTACAGATGTTTCATTTTTGCTTTAAAATGCTGTTTTAGACTATTTCTTTCAGTCTTTATCTTATTTAAGGATGTGAACCCTTGTTATATCGCAGAGAGCCTTGATCCTCTGTACATGTTATTTTGTTACTTTAAACATACTGGTACTTGTTCTGGTGAAAAGGAATTTTTGTCACTTTTTGGTAAATTGGCACAACTTTTCCATAGCATGCAAGGCTAGTAAGCCCAAAGTCCCAGGTTTGACTCTCAGCTGAGGCAGTGAGATAAAGAGGGATTTCTGGTACATAATGACAACATCGAAAGAAAGTAATTTCCACAAAGCATTCAGATTCTGACAGGAATTTACCAAGAGATGCAAATGATATTGCATATTTTTTAATAACAAAATGAACATATTTTTAAAAGGAAGATAATATCTTTATCCTATTAAGTGACAGATTCTGTGTAACCATCACTGCCCAAGAATGTTAACAGCTCCAAAAAGCCCTGCCCATTCTGTGCAGTAATTAACAATTCCGTACAACAATTAAATCTTACATAAGTTAACAGTGGTCCATTTAGATAAGTGATATGTGCTGTCGTAAAACGAAACCAACATCATTTATTTTACCATTACAGTGGCAATTACGTACATTATTCAATATGAGGAAAGTGCCCAAAACAATAATTTCATAATTAAAAAATTAACAAAGGATATTCCCTACATGATATCATACACTTGAGGTATGTAATAATTCATATCGTGACAGAAGCGGTCTAAATAGCGTTATCATGCTATTCCTAGCTTTTTTCTGTGGAAACATTTTGCAACATTAAATGCAGAAAACAAATTAGACATGCATGCATTTACATATTGTCTCATAAGCTTTGCAAGTTTACCTTTAGATTTATGACACTCTATTAAACAGAAATTGTCAATTTAGTATATGTATATTCAAGATGAATGTCCAACGGTCATTTGAAAACAGAAATAAGGAAAATAATCTTTCTTTCAATATTCTATAAGTATCATGCTTTGAAAATTTAATGCAAAAATTGGTCAAACTAACCATGTTTAGGATGTATTGGGGCTGTAGGAATGTAACAAATAACTGATGTGGGCTAAATAGTGTTTCATATTTTCAGAAAAGAACAGATTTGAATATAATAGAATTGATAGAATAATTTGACGTAAAGTAAATAGTGTTACACTTAAGTCTGTCCTTCCATCACAATGAACAACATTATCCTTAAGTCAAGAGACAGAAATTTAAAGAATGTTCATTAATCACAATACACTTCAATATACTTCATCTATACAGAGGCTATTTCAGAGAAACTCTGTCAAGTACACATTGACCTCTGGAGTCCAGTGCGGTAATACGATTGTGGCCAATTAAGTGATGTTTAGCTCCTCTTGTTATCCTACTTAGTACCACAAGTACCTTGTGTGTCCTGAGGTATCAACCACTATCTTAATTTGCTCAAGAGCACTCTTCCTTTCCCACAGTTTTTTCAGGCTGGCTACAAGCATCCCTTTGACCCGGAGTCAATTAGGGCTTTGTAAGGACCAAGAGACCGCTGCTTGAAACTTTGAAATATTTCAGCAGTCTTTTCTTTATTTTCACACTTTCAACCAGTTGATTCAGGAGATAGAATCTCTAGTTTCTAAATTCTTTATAATATTTGTACAAATCAGACAGCTGTTTAATTCTAACAGTGAAAAATCTTATATGGTTCTAAGATCATCAGACATAATATGTTCCAAATCTGTTCACACAGTGCTCGGCTTTTAACAAATAAAAACTGATCAAATTAGATCATAAAATGTCAGTCAATGAAGTTATATCCTTGGGTAAAAAGTCTGTAACAAGTCAAATGTAATTCAACAATGTTTATTAAGTGAATATGGTGCATTGTGACATTTATAGGTAAAAAATTCTAAAGCCAATCAGAAGCTAATTAAAGCAGTCATCATTAAATTTTGAAATGTAGAAACACTGTGTCAGAAAATCAAAAAGAAAAGTAACAACATGTCAACATAATCATATAATTAGGACACAGTTTGATAAAAGAGAGATTTACAAGGAGACTCCTAAAAAGTACAGGGATAATAAGACCAGGTGTTGTGGAAGAGTGAATGTGTTCTGATTTGATCATCAGAGTAACTTCAGAAACATTTGCAAACAGTCCTATGCTAGGCATTTCTTAATCCAAATTGCTTGATTATCTAATACAAAGGAAAATAACTCACAGCAAGGATAAAAGATCAAAATCATAAAATCATATTTTTATTGTGGACATTAAGATAACACTTAATAATCATGGAATGGACAGATATTAGATTTCATGAGCTCCTTTGAATCTCTCTTAAATATATCAATATAAGATCCTTATACAGTCATGAATGCTATATTTTATTATCAGCTGTCTAGAATACTTGTAAAACTATTGTATCTCTAAGTTTTGTCACGAACACCATACCAAAAGCTCAATTTAAAAGTGACCATGTTCAGTTGTACAAGTGACATAAACATCAGAACATTTTTGGATTAGCATACTGTAATTTCCCTTTGACCAAACAAACCAGTTGTTGATGTTTTCTCTTTTTATTTTGACAATTATACAGTATACTTGTAAAACAAGCATCAATCAAAGAGATCGGCAAACATCACAACAAACGACTACAGCATGTAGTGCATGTTTGTGCATGTAAGAACAGTTTTTAAAGCTGATGTTTACTTGATGTAAACAAATGTGACATTGTTAATAAAAAGTAAAACAAAATTACAACATTGTGTATAATTAAGCCTACACTGTCTCAGTTTTTTTAAAAGTTTATACAAAGAACAAAATTGTTCAACATTGTTGTAAATAATTAAGTACTTCATTTCATAGATTATCGTTTTTTATGACACAAAATAACAAATTGTTGCTAATAAGGACTTAAAGCATATCAATATTTCATAATACTGAAAAACAAATTTTCTCAACATTGTAGCAAATAAGGACTTGCATGAGCTCTTAGTATATCTAAATTTAACAATACAAAATAACAAAATTGTTCAACATTGTTGTAAATTAAGACTGCAATGTATGGTGCATTAAATCCCTCAAGCAAATACATGTCATTTTTAACCGTCCAACAAATGCCTGCAAGAATTGTTGCATTCATGCATTAAACTTGCTAATGACAGGGCTATATGTAGAGGCAGGAGCCACTGGTTTATAATGTATGCAAATTAATACGAATTCATTTAAATTGACGTACAGAGTATACTCCACAGATATATGATAATATCATAGGTACAATGTTGGCTAACTTTCGACTTCTCTTGCTCCACTGCTCTGATACTATCTGTAAAGACCTGCTATATAATCTCCTTGACTATGTACAGTAAACCTATAACAATGTTAAACTCTATCTAAACCTATTGCTGAAATAAATCCAAGATTAATCTGCCCAGGAATCTATATCAAGATTTGCTTAGGGATGTATATATATAAAAAATGTATTAATGTTATAAGGACACTTCATACATAGTGAAACATATAATACTTTGTGTGAAAACTAAACAGATTCAAGACATTGTTTGCTCACAGATAAATGCTTGACAGCGGTTTTAATACAGAAGTCTGTCCTACTACTATATAATATTATATGTAAAAAAACGTGCTGCGGTTGTTGATGTTAACCTTGTATTTGTTGGAAGGGTGGGGGTGGGAAGGGGAGAGAAGAAGAAAATATCATATTGATCTTTACCCATAACAGATTGTTTGATAGACTATTTATTGTTACATATAAGCTAGTCACTATCAATACTTCCATGAAACTCAAGTGACTAAAATGAATTAAACATGGCACAAGCATCCTTAAACCACAACATTCAATGATTTCCCATCAACTTCTTACTTTATCCTAAAACCTCTGATGAGAAATGTACAATAGGGTGTAGAGCACCATAAAACACACCTAGTCAACTAATTAAGCATGTAAATGAATTTGAGGTTTTCTGTCTCCACAGCACACCAATAGATAAATCTATTAAAACATAAAGTGTAACACTTGCCTCAGGCCGACAAAACTCACCCCACATGGGTAGACTGAGAGCATGACAAAGGATAGAGGCATGTATACCTAGCTTTGCTGAGAGAGTACAGAAATACAGGTTTTTACTGAATCCAAAGTTCCAGAGATCAACCACTGCTGGTCAAACACAACATATCCAAGAGCTAGAGACAAAATCTTTATAAGCAGCAGAGATCCACACATTCCTGAGAGCAACAGAGATTCATCGATGGTAAAAATCAACATTCCTGAGAGCAACAGAGAGTCATCGGTGATGACAATCAACATTCC
Source organism: Ylistrum balloti (assembly GCF_031769215.1). NCBI lineage: Eukaryota > Metazoa > Mollusca > Bivalvia > Pectinida > Pectinidae > Ylistrum > Ylistrum balloti. The sequence goes on along the minus strand of NW_026782453.1, from coordinate 179,466 downwards.
TGAGAGCAACAGAGAGTCATCGATGATGAGAGTCAACATTCCTGAGAGCAACAGAGAGTCATCAGTGATGAAAATCAACATTCCTGAGAGCAACAGAGATTCATCGATGGTAAAAATCAACATTCCTGAGAGCAACAGAGATTCATCGATGGTAAAAATCAACATTCCTGAGAGCAACAGAGAGTCATCGATGATGAAAATCAACATTTCTGAGAGCAACAGAGAGTCATCGATGATGAAAATCAACATTCCTGAGAGCAATAGAGAGTCATCGGTGATGAAAATCAACATTCCTGAGAGCAACAGAGAGTCATCGATGGTAAAAATCAACATTCCTGAGAGCAACAGAGAGTCATCGATGGTAAAAATCAACATTCCTGAGAGCAACAGAGAGTCATCGGTGATGAAAATCAACATTTCTGAGAGCAACAGAGAGTCATCGATGATGAAAATCAACATTCCTGAGAGCAACAGAGAGTCATCAGTGATGAAAATCAACATTCCTGAGAGCAACAGAGAGTCATCGGTGATGAAAATCAACATTCCTGAGAGCAACAGAGAGTCATCGGTGATGAAAATCAACATTCTTGAGAGCAACAGAGTCATCGCTGATAAAATTCAACATTTCTGAGAGCAACAGAGAGTCATCGGTGATAAAAATTAACATTCCTGAGAGCAATAGAGGATCATCAGAGATGAAAATCAACATTCCTGAGGGAAACAGAGAACACCAAATAAGCCTGATTTGCAACATACCTGAGGGCAACAGAACAATAGGGAAAATTAATGAAATCCTGAAGACAACAGACAAATAGTTATCAACTTTGATGGGAAAATGCAAATTTCTGGACCTTGAATCACCAGAAGACATCAGGAAATTGGAAGTAAGCAGTCAATTGAAAATCACATAGCCAATGGAAAGAGATTGTTTGCTGAACTCTAAGATCCAGATGAATATATACAGGCAAGGCATTGCGGAAACGGTGAACGTATTGTAAACATCCTGCTCTTCAACAACTTGCTGTTCTCTCAATAATATTACCCATCTGTTTTAAAACTTTGAAAACAATTGCAGACAATTAGACAAATTTCACTTAAGGGAAGAGCATGCAGCTCGAACTAAGGACATCCTGCTATGATAATTCATCCTGAGTGATCTGGGATACTTACAAATGTTCAAATTCATTTAAATATTGCATGATTTAAATGGTTAAAGCTGGAAATTCACGGAGGGCTATGAAAACAATAATAAATTGTTACAAAAAGAGACAACGTAATATCTATCATATGAACATTTCCCTGTATTCCCCCAATGAAAACCAGTTCTAGACATCTGGAATAGTTCTAGAATAGTTCATTTAACTTTCTAGAACTGTTCCTCAATAATTCTAGAACATTTTTAGGATGATTCAAGACACTTCTAGTCATGTTGTTCCAGTACAATTCTAGAAATTTTATAGAACAGTTCCAGAGTGTTTCGCAAGGGTTATACTATGATAAGTCCATGCCTTGCAATAAGTTGATCATTATATCTACTGGTCAGGAAAAAATTGACCCAAAAACGCTATTTCATTAATCTGCAATAAGTCAATCAATAAGCTGATTAATTTAACAAATCCCTATCTTTAGTAAAAGGTTTTGTGTAGACCACAATGCTTATAATAGTAACAAGGCTTATTTTGAGAAAAAAAAAGATTAATTGGGAAGACATGTTAAAGGTTGTAAACTATATATTTTGTGAATTTGGCCAGGTTATAATATAAATCTAGATGGGAATGGGGCCCACACCACAGGGCACCTTGTAATGGCCTGCAACTTTACACAGGGCACCTTGTAAAAGCCTGAGACTTTACACATGACACCTTGTAAAGGCCTGAGACTTTACACAGGGCACCTTGTAAAGGCCTGAGACTTTACACAGGGCACCTTGTAAAGGCCTGAGACTTTACACAGGACACCTTGTAAAGGCCTGCAACTTTACACAGGGCACCTGGTAAAGGCCTGAGACTTTACACATGACACCTTGTAAAAGCCTGAGACTTTACACAGGGCACCTTGTAAAAGCCTGAAACTTTACACAGGGCACCTTGTAATGGCCTGCGACTTTACACAGGGCACCTTGTAAAGGCCTGCAAATTTACATAGGTAAAACATAACAGCATTATCAACAGTAGGTTTATAAGGTCATGATTGCACTTACACTTTGAGATTTTTATAAATATTGTCCAAATTTACTGAACCAATCAAAATTGTTATTTCTTACCTCAGTATTTTCAGAACATAAATGAAAACTCATGTGATCTTTAATATGTTCATAGAAACATTTAAATCATTTGCAATTGACTCCTTTACGAGAGCCATCTGCCCCCTGATAGATAGACTCAGAAGTAGTCAAGTATTCTTATCAGCTGGATTTTTTTTCACCACTGAGATAAACTCTTACAATACCTTCAGTGCCTGATAACTCTCACCAGTTTTATGTAATAAAATTTTAAACACAAAAATTATATACAACCAAAAAAACACTTATAAGCACCATTAAATTTAATTCAGAATATATATATATATATATTTATGTCATATATCTGGAATTTGTTAGAGAAATTTAATGGACGTCATACTGCTGTGAAAACCACAGGAGAAATTTGCTTGTTTTCAAAGGGAACTTACCATTGCAGCTTAGTGTCAACATTCTTGTAAATGTGTAGGTCAAAGTTGATTTTCTTCAAAATTTTATTTCTACAGGACTTTAAATATGTACAACACAGGTGCATGCTTATTAACAGTGAAAATGTTAGGCCCATTCATTTTCCATCTTGTTTAAATATATCCTGATAAACTATGAAGTTTAGTTGGCACCCTTGAGTCGTAATTCTACAGCAATATTCCTCAAGTACGTCAAAATGTATACATTACAATTCTGTTAATAGCCTCAAACACAGCATTACCATACACATTTTTTTTTATCAATATTTGAAAAAAATGCAAATGCTAGATTTATTAATTATAATTATCCAAATGTTGAAAAAAGCACTGAATTGCTTTAAAATTGTGAGAAATGTAAAATGTTCTCACACTCCACAACAGACTAGTCATATTAGCAATTTCATATATAAAATTCTTAATGTTCCAATTTGCACAACTATAATCATGCATCACCCCAAAATACTTAATTCCTTTCTTTACCTTATAAGGACACACACCACAAGTGAGTCAAAGCATGATACTTAAAGCCAAAAGAGTTCCACATGGAGAAATTGTATTAATCATAATGTCTGAATTTGTTGACAGGATCAATACCTGGTATATGTTAAGTCAAACGACAAAACATAAACAAGGGGCATTAACTCCAAAATTAACAGTTATACTATATATGATATTCAGTTATCTCTCCACAGATCCTGAAGATTGTTTACATTTCATTCAAAAACTGAAACATAAGACACAAATTTCTTACCGTTACCCAGAATTATTGATTTTTTTCTGTTGATTTTATTTGATATCAAAATTCCATAAGATCTGGGAAACATATCCTATTATTGTATCTATTGTGTAATGAACCCAGGATTGGCCATTAATAATTTGACTTAGAGGTACACTGAGGTGGGCTTACTGCAGGAAAATAAAGTGCACTTGTCAGTATTATACTGCACTCCAGTAGAGGATGAGCCAATAAGAAGACATTCAAGGGTTTTTTTATCCTTGATGTTAAAAATCATTATCAGCAGTCAATCAATGATTTTAAGGGCTAAGATATTTGAGGCCTGGACTCTAGATTTTCTTTATGAGCTCATTCATATTTTGAGACCCCACTATATCTCTTAGCATTAGGACTCATTAGAATTTTGAAATTTGTGTTCTGGACCTGTCTTAAATGTGAGCTTTATAAAATTTCTTCAAAAATTGGAATAATTTCAACAGCATATTCTTTCTTTTGAAGCTAGCCACATCAATGGGAATGGGAAATGAAAGTACTGTCCAAGTTGATCAAGTTTTACTACCACACCAGACACTCTCATCCTCATTATTCCCTAACCATCTCCCGTAAATTAAACCTCCACACAAAAAGAATCTTTCTTCCCTCCAACTATCTCCACTTGAAATTCTTTTCCTCATCCCTTAGCAACTGGTACTATGCTCCCTTCCTTCAAGACTAGACTAGCTTATTAAAAGTATAATTAATATCTCTATAAATACACTAGCCGTGCCTCACATAATTTGCATAACCTTCTCTCTGTTGAAGAAGGTAAAAGTCCAGAACTAGAAACAACAGCTAAGACACAAACAGGATCAGAATTTGGGACAACATCATACTAAATGACAGTGACGGGATGTCTCTTTTTCAAACTCTGAATATTGCTGGGGTTTGAATTATACCAAGTCAAATTTTATGATGTAATAATTAAGGTAACAGCATCGAAAACCCTTAAAATAGCTCTACCTTTATTAACCTTGCCAAAAAATAATACATCAAAGATGGTAATCTTTTAGGAGGAAGAACCCGAAATTATTGTCTTATTTTTAGACATGCATTATTTGCAAAATATCTTAATTTTTCATGAATTTAAAAAAAAGCAATTCAATCTTGAAGAGAAGCCTACAAGGGTTTGTTTCTGGATAAATTTAATCAGAAAAAGATAGGCAAGGAATTTTGTTAATGGTCTATGAATGCTTAATGGGTGATAAAAGACCTATAAGGAATTAAGTTATTGTGATAGATACCACGACTTCACTGCATACAAATGTAATATAAACCAATTAAACAGTTTTAATGAATAACTACATAAAGATTATTTAAATCATGAAACTTTTCATTTATGTTTTAAAAAATGGTTATATTTTTAATGTTATTGAAACATTACAAATTGAAAATTTCATCATGCGAAACATTATTACAATGAATGATAAAATCAACCTGTTCTCTACAACAAATCCAACTGGTTTAGGAAAATTGGTAATCATAGCCTACAGTTATTGCATTCAGTCTGTATCTTACATAACTTTACATGTAAAGCAAGAGACATTAGGATACATACTTGCTGTGTGAGACACATTTAGATCAATGATTTCATAGGTACCTTGGATATGTCATGTTAACTTATATAACACCAAAACTGTCCCGCCATTAAGTCCTCAAAACCTGGGAGGCTATATTAGGCTAGTATCAACATCATAGACACTATTTTGCTACTGACACATGTATCTTTGATCCTAGTTGTTGGAAATGATTAGATATCTGAGAATAGCTGTAATGCTTTCTTTTCAAGCTTTTCAAGACCATATTTGGAGACACATAAAATTCGCACGTTACAAGTAAGGGAAGACAATTTCTCGTGTTGGTTATGTAAAATATATCCCACAAATAGGATCAATCTGGTTCAATGAATCCAATGAAGAAAGAGATAATTATCATTAGAGACTCTACAATATCTTGTTAAACTGGTGTGATGTCAGAATTCTTGAGTAACTATGGTACATTCCAGATTATCCACAGAAGACACCTTGAAATATTAAGACAGCTTTTCCATATGTAACAGGAAAGAGTGATAATTGAAAGACATGACTGCCATCCCATGGGTTTCTAACTAGGAACCTTTGGTTTCTAGGCCAGAAATCTACCACTTGAAAATTGTTATGAGCAGAGGATATCTAGTAAGGTGATCTGTAGTCTCAACTTCTACTACCCTGCCTTCTTTCCAACGTCTCTGACCACAAAGTCTCCATGGAAATATGTAATCTTGTCTAGCTTCTACCCTTGGAGTGATCAACAGCACTAAATTTGGGAAATAGTAATTAACATCCTTCCCCCACCTCCCCCTCCCCCTCAATCACCTAGGTTCAAACTAGCAACTCATAAGGCTCTAATGGAACAGACACTTGACTAAAGGGAAATTCCCACTAGCTGAGGCTAGAACATATATCTAATCCCTGCATACTGTGTGAAATCTAGTCTAACAACTGCCCCATGGCATTCAGCACTACACAGAATATATATACTGGGTCAGTTTGTGGGATAAAAAGATTGGAAAACTTAAATATAACGTCGTAAAATATCACTCAGAAAATAAAATATTCACACATCCCTCCCGCCAAACAAAACCTAACTGAACTTAGTTGTGAAAAAACTCCTCACTTTAGCTCAGACTACTGATCTGGATTTTAGTGGATGAGGTTACTAATTAAGAGTATAGGGTCATATACAACAAGATATAAATTACCTGTGACAAACTGACCTGGGAAGAACAAAAGCGCTGGGTCAGAATAGGTCAAAGCCTAACCGATGAAACTTACAGAGCAAATACACACTCTCTGGAAGTGAGATGACTTGTCTTGTCTAACTTGGTTCATTCCCTCCCTCCCCTCCATTGAATTAACCAACCCATTTCTGATAAATTTTATCAGTTTCTGCCAGCAGCAGAGATTTTGAAGTTTTGTAGTGAACAAAAACGAGTTTTCTTTACATTACTTATCAATTCGTGCACATCTGTACGAGGATAATGAGCTCAAACAAGTCAGCCTGAAGTACCAATAGATGTTGTGATTTCGTTTTATTTACCTGTGGTATTAAATATCTGTATACAAGTATCTTAACATTGTGCCAAAGGGCTTGCATGTCTTTATCTATATAACTGTCCCGTCCGTCCGAAATAAAACTGATTAATTAACTAGATGGGTCGGTACAACCCTACCCCTGAGCTTCAATATAGGGGTTTACCTGTACACAGGTAACACATGATACGAAGCCTAGTATGTACGCTATACTTAGCACTCTGGTATACCAGGGTTTACAAACTTTGTTTGAGTATGAATGGGGGTAAAAAGTACGTAAAGAAGTTGGTATAATGCAGTTTAGCAGACGAATGTATGGCACACCTGGAAATAAATAGGTCCCTGGTATACATGTATATATATCGTATATATCAAATATGACTTACCTGGTTGGGATTCCACTGTCGTTATCAACACAGACAGAACGAGTACCAAGTACTTCGGTAAAATTCCCATTTTTCTACCTCTTCACCAAAAACCTGAAGAAAAAATATCTATTGGAGCAAATTTTCCTCCGAATGTAAACGCGAAGAGAAAGTAGAATGTGGGATCCCCACTTCACGTGCCGGTTTTCTGTGTCGTCTGCCAATCACCGTGATTTTCACCTGTGTGAATTTTCAATGTTTCCAGTCGTATAAAATAAAGATTCTCCTCAAAATATGATTAAATCCTATTTACATGATCATGATTATGCTAGATGTACCGAGAATCCGCCAACACAGAAACAATCCATTCCTCTATAGACACCCGAAGCTGTAGAAAGCTGGCGATCGGGCCGACTTGTACGCCGCGACAGTCTGTTGGAGGGTATGTACAACGTACTCCAGTCCACCAGTGGCTTGTAAAGAGAGCTAGCTTAGTTAGAGGGGAGGAGTATAAAATGTTTATGACGTAAGGTCTAAATTCATCTGAATTCTGGGACAATTCAGCTAGACTTGAATGACATGGTCCTATATATGTCTGTAGACTCCTGGCTTTATATATATATAAAAGAAAACATGGTGAATTCAACAGGCATACAAGTTATAACACTATATTTACTGTATACACAGATCCACCAGACTGGGCAGGGAACAGACGAAGCATTAAAGGGAGCGCGTATACATAGCTCGACAGAGTGTTAGGTTTGTGGAACAGAGGGATCGTTATAGTACCACTATTACAATAAATGGGGGGATTTATAAAAGCAGGGATTCAGCTATTTTAACCACGCAGCTGAACTGGTAGCCATTATATAGTTGATCTCCTGACCAGCATTTTAAAAAAAAAAGTAATTGCTTAAGAGAATTGACATTCATGTCCGAAAATACTTAAAAATGATGAGAAGTGTGCTTTGTGAGAATGTAAATGAGATGATACCCAGAAAATAGCGAAAAGGTGTTGGATACAAATCCCAGGTAATTTACACCGTGTAATCAACATTTTTAATTGGCCTTGGTTATAAATGTGTCTATTACACCTTTAAATCACATCATTTAGCTGTCGGGAAGTCGTTTTTATATGTTAAAATTTTCTAACTTGACGTACAGTATACTTATATAATTCTCATGGGCTGAAATGATCATCATCATATTCGCTGCAATGCCACGATAAACAGTCCGGTGTTGAAGTATATTACTGTCGAGAATTGATCATTTTTTTATCTCTGAGTAACAAGCTTGCACACAGCTTGTAATCCACTAAACGATTTACCATAACCTCAGTATGATAATATTACTGTTACAGTGTATATACCGACAACGAATTATATTTCGGCACCACGGTATTCATATGAACGAAACTAACTCGTCGTCATTTTCAATTAATGACATGTTACATCCCTACAAACTGCAGTGTAAGCATAGATTCTCGTAATCTACTGCCCGTGTGCTGTGTCATCATATTTCTAAAAATTGCAATGCAAATATATTCATCCTCTTTTTAAACTAGAGATATAAAAATATTTATGTTTCAAAACTTTCATTACTTTGAAATTGTTATTGATAAATATTCAAAGGGAATTTAAAATAAGTATCCACATGTATTCATGATAGATTACAACAAACCAAATCAATCGATCATGGAGGTATTGTGACTGAGAATGAAATTGATATCGTTATACACCTGATTAGCTACTATACAAAAGCTCGGTCGTTGTTCGGTTTTGTGCAGTGGGTAATTGGTGCATCAATATTACGAGGGCATTTGTACCTAATTTTACATCAGTGATCGAAATATAGATAGGTCCGATTTTTACCTGATTATGTAACTATGAGCGTGGAACGGATTAGATCGATAGTATCTTGATTACAAAAAATGTGAATCACGTGTATCTTCATATCTACTACACCTATATATAATGATATGGTATGTAGCTTAAAGAACGCGATACCTTCTGGGAAGCAGATATTGGCTGTTAATTATCTCCTTTTGAGAAAAGACACTTTCAGTCATTCATTTACAATGTAGTTATTTAATCAAAATGAACTAATATAACATCTATAAATGTTTATGTGAATGCGACTTTTCAAATAAACCAGCAAAATCGCGACAGCACGATAGGGCTGTGATGCCGTGCCGTTTCAATTCGCGCGTGCTCTAAAGATTTCAGAAAGTTCGGTAGCTGTTGATAGAACAAGTTTATACTAATGTGATGGCTGGTACCTTGGTGGGACAATACAAAAAATGTGATAATTCAAAATATAATAAAAGATAAAAGAAAAAAAAAAACGAAAAAAAATTGAACAGAATGGTTTACAGAGACACAGGTGGCATTATGTAATATAAATTAAACGATATGTAGGGGTACATGAACAATGCACACTGGGATAATAGCAAAAAAGATATCAAATGTCCCGGTAAGGAAGTTTCATGTACGTCAAATAAAACCAATGTAACGTTCTTAAAAAGAACATCGGTTAACAACAAAGGAGACATGATATTTATAGCTATCGTAGCGCAGAGGAACAACGGGGAATGCAACCGTTTGAAAATAAAAATCATATCTACAATAAAGGTGAGACTAGATGTTCCGAACAGATAAGTTTATTGAATACCAAATAATGTCATGACCTCAAAATAAGCACTGGGTCATTAATAACGAAACAAACATGTACCTACTAACAGCGAATACATCGGAGAGTATATCATGGAAATGGAATGAAAGCTAAATAAAGAAAAACGTAAACAATCACGTGAAATTTATCCTTAAGTAAATAACAAAGGAAGAAAAATATAACAAAGGGATACATCCTGTTTACATATATATTGTATATCTTGTTACAAATCATAATATGTTTTACGTGAAATAGAAGGACTTATGAAGGATTTCGTTGCCTGTTATATATATATATATATATATATATATATTAATAAATTCAGCTTGATCAAGGGCAAAATCAAATAAAATATAACTGTTGGAAAAGTCATGTGACCTATGACGTAATGTCGACCAGGAGTTGAATAATTCTCGCGATATTATCGGGATGTTCTCCTCTGGTGTTTGTCCGGAAGTAGGATATAAATCAATATAAAATTATTTCTATAGTAATATCCTGGATATGCGTATATAAAAAAACCTTTTATGACGTTGTGAAGGAATTGTGTTTGTGGACTACATTTTTTGGCGGCGTTGTTGACGGCGTGATTCGGTTAATAGCGTCAACAATTTCCACGTTCTTGTTACTAAGGTATTTCTCTTGAGTATATAAAATTGCATGAGTTATCAACACAAATCACAGATTTCAAATTCGTGAATTCCGACTTAGAGGACCACTTCCCATGTTTTTTTAAAATCCGGAAACAAATATTTCAGCATCTTTCTTGATCTTGGAAAAACTGGCTATTTGGGTGAAAATTGCAAATGGCCAAATAAAGGATTAAGTCATTTTTTTCAAAACTTTCATTGTTTTTCACATCCGTTATAGTGTCTCCCGTCAAAGCGTGTCACATCCGTTATAATGTCTCCCGTCACAACGTCTGACATCCGTTATAATGTCTCCCATCACAACGTCTGACATCCGTTATTATGTCTCCTGTCACAACGTCTGACATCCGTTATAATGTCTCCCGTCACAACGTGTCACATCCGTTATCGTGTCTCCCGTCACAACGTGTAACATCCGTTGTAATGTCTCCCGTTGTAATGTCTCCCGTCACAAACTGTGACATCCGTTGTGATGTCTGCCGTCACAACTTTGCCTGCAGTTTTCAGCTTATTTTTTCTTAAAATCAAAGTGTCATGCTATTAATTTATAATGAAAGACGAAGATTTTTTAGCATCATGTATAAAGAGGATCCTGCAAAAATAACAAAGAATGTACGTTATTTAGGAAAAAATTAAGAATGATATGTGAAAAAGAGTTATTTACTGTCACACATGTCCTGGTGCCGGTATTAAAGAAGGAAGTGGAGTAACATATATGTTTTTTGCTTAGAAATCACTTTCTAAAATCTAACCTTTAACGAAATCCTCATCAGAACGAAAGTTTGATACTGAATGGTTTTACTTCTCAGAAGATTATATCCTTAATTTACCTTATCGTAGCATATCTAACAATATCTGCCTCGATATCTGTTACAGGACTGATCAAATGCTATTTTTTGAGTTCTTCAGAGTTCCCAGTTTGACGGCATATAATGATACACAACACCTGTAACTTTGATTAAAGAGTAATTAGAATGATTTCAATAAGGTAATGGTATGATCTGCATCAGCAAGAACGTACAGTTATAGGCCTATTGATATAACATGATACATTGGGATCTAACATAAAAGAGGCAGGTCTGTAGTTGTATAATTAATTTTGACCATCCGAAAACGCTGGTAAATTTCGTACTTTTAAGATAATTAAGCATGGTTGATAACCATGGACAATTTAAAAATCTAACATGCTTTCACTTGGGCGAGAAATCCATGTTCTACCCTAGAAATTTTGTTAATATGAGACGGAATCTACTTGTAAAGCTGATGGCTTCCTCACTGATCAGCATAAGAGAGGCCCGTCGCATGTCACCACAGGCAACACAGATTGATTATCATGTCTTTTGTGTTGATTATCATTTCATTTGTGTAGAGTGTGATGTCATATTTAATCATTTCATGACGTCGTTCATGTTGATAGTAACGTCATTTGTGTAGAGTGTGATGTCATATTTAATCATTTCATGACGTCATTCATGTTGATAGTAATATCTTATTCTTTAATTTCTTTTATTTCTTTGCGACATTCAATACATAGTCTCTGTGGCCAAATTGAATATGGTGATGCAAGACATCATGACGGGGCCACTTATTGTGACGAGAGACATCATGACGAGTATAACCGGTTGTTACGGGAGACATTATAACGGATGTAACACGTTTTGAAATGAGACATCATAATAGATGTGACACGTTGTGACGGGAGACATCATAATGGATGTGACACGTTGTAACGGTAGACATTACAACGGATGTCAGACGTTATGACGGGAGACATTAAAACGGATGTGACACGTTGTTACGGGAGACATTTTAACGGATGTGACACATTGTGACGGGAGACATCATAACGGATGTCACACGTTGTTACGGAGACATCATAACGGATGTGATATGTTGTGACGGGAGACATTATAACGGATGTCACATGATGTGACGGGATTTTTATGACGGGAACCACGTGTTGTGACATAAGACGTCATCACGAGGACGTCATATAATGAGACGAGATATTGTGATGGGTACCACATGTTTTGACCTTATTTTAATGCCACCAGATGAAAGAGCTTAGCAGTAGATGATACAGACTAAAATTTTTCGAAACAGCAGGGGTCTGAAACTTCTCCTCTGACCGATGAAACCGACCTGCTTTCTGAAGCCTGTACGTAATACAATAAATGACACATAATAGAATTTTAAACCACAACGTGAAATCTCGCATTGACAAATTCTTTTTTTCTGAAATGATAACTTATTAATCCAGGTCGCTTTGGCAAAAAGAAGCCGACAATTTACAACTGAACCAGCTACCTGTAGCATAAATAAAAATGATGATGGTGCATATTAAGTTTCAAGTGCGATGAATCCTAATTCAAATTTTTATAAATTAAATATTTTATGGAAAAAAAATGTTGAATAAATTTCTCAGATTTCCAAATTAGAGATGATTTAAACGTGTTCTCTTGTAAGGAAAAAACATTATCTTTCAAATGTGTGAATTAACTTCAATAGTCAAAGCGTCAAGTTTCAGATTAAAATTTTTGAAAGATACATCTATTTTACCAGTACTCTTGGTCGTTATAGGTATCAGCATACTTCGTTATTTTTGGTTTTAATTTTCCCCATCTTTCAAAACCTCCAGACATTTACAATGGATGAAGAAATTAAAGCCTCTATTTGATATCCATGAAGTGATATACATGGTGTTAAAGCGAATGTTAATTATCCACACGTTCTGCTATTAAATACATTGAAGTTCATTATGTGTAATTATCAAAATCCCACGACAATACATGTACTTCAAGTGACAGACGGAAAATGCACCGAATCTTGAGGCCACGACAGAAGCATCCTCATCAGGTCTGAAAGCTGACAGATCCTTGGCGACACAATATCAAATACCGTATTCAAATATTTATGTTTGAAGATATAACATAAATTATTGGGATTTTTATGAGAAAAAACAACACGAAAATACGAACATCTCAAAATAATCATAATCCAAACTCAAATTCAATAAAACTAGGGCGAAATGTGGACAAAAAGGATTTAGATGGATACTCCTGAAAAAGTACAATTATCACAAAACCAGGCGTTCCGGGAAAGTAAGTGTCTTTTGCTTCATTGACGACACACAAGCAAGTAATGTCACGTTCGCAAATGACCAAAAAAGTATACAACCACGAAACCAACTGTAAAACTAAGGAACATCAAACGCGTCCAACTCCATATCGCAAAAAATAGAATATCTCTCAACGAGATCACTATGATGACTGTAAAACTTCCCCATAATTTTTATCAACCTGCATATTTCGAAACCCTGTTTTACGAGTTTGTCCGTCAGTTGACGATTTCTTGCGCGAAATCGTGACAATGGGAACAGGCCCTTGAATATCGAATCAACTGTGACATGTTAACACCTTTGGTTGGGGACGCATGGTGGTTGCTATCCAGAAATGGAATCATCACGCTTGTCATATTGCTTGGTGGAAAGCTGTCATGTTGGTTTCGTTTTAGGAAAAGATCGAGATAAGCAGCTGATGTAGAAGAATGTTTCACGCCCTTGATTTCCATTTCTGGTGGGTACATACAATGAACGTAATAAATAGATTTCTTGTTATTAAAGACGAGACGTCACCATTATATCTGAAAGTGAAATTAAACGACATTTCAACGTCTTTATGACCTGTTTTTGATAATTTCTTCGTTCAATTAAACATCGTATGTATGAAAACAAATGCAAGTCAGCCAACAGAGGGACACAGTTAGTTCCCATAGGTATGTCAATAGTCTGTGGGAAGCCCAACCGTATCGCTTTGTCAAGAGGATTCCAAGTTTAAACAGCCATAGTTGAATCATGGAGAACAACTTGACAGTATAGACATATGATGTAAATACTACCACAGCAGCAGTCCTTTCTAATTTCCTTCACAATTCACTTATGCATCTTTTGTAGAAATTTCAAGATATTTGCACTGAGACCAAGGGATAGGTATGGCTAAGTGCCAGGAGAATTTCAAAATGCCTGCTTCAATTTCAATGTAAACAACTAGCTGATATGTGGTGTAAACAGATGGTGACTTGAAGGATGCTGCACAATAATAGTACCGCTGGCTCTTCCGTTTTCCCCCCTCTCTTTTATGCTTGTCTTGCATATTACAGTGATGTCATATATGGAAGCATCTTCAACTGTAGCCCATCATCACTACAGAATCATGGTTAGGAATAGAATATACAAGTTCAGATGAAAATAAGACGGAAACCAAGGAACGTTTTCGGTAACTTCCGTCAGAAACAGATCCCCCTTTTTATTTAAACCGCAAAAATAACTGAGCCATTGAAAAAAAAATATGAAGTATTACCAAATAGCGCACGTGTATTTTTCTTTAATAATTTTACGATGAAAAGTTCTACTTTCATCAATCTTTTACTTCTCTTATTTCCGTCATTTCTTTACGTGATGTATATCTGTGATAAGATATCACGAGATTACTAACTTGATAAGCTGATCTGATGAACCCCTACCTCCCTCCTCCGTGAAAAGTAAATGTTCCCTGTCGAGTTTTGATCTTACCTGTAAACGTGAGTTTCAGAAAAAACGAAATATTTCTGGAATTAATCTCATGTTGTGATTTGGAAAACCCCATGATCAACATAAACCAGAAATGACTCAGTATCCGAAACTATTAACAAATACAACCATTATATTGGTGAATCATAACAATCTTTTCCCATATCTTACATCTTTAGGCCAATTTGATTGTTCTACATGTATCTCTCACTTTTGCCCCGCCATTAATGTAGAACCCATTACTAAACTAACCCATGAAGAGACATAGAAGAACGAAACAACTGTATAGTAAGGCCAATGTATTAATATGTTACCAAATAAGGACGTTTTTAACATTTCTGTGTATATCAGTTAACATAGTATTGAGATAGTTGTGTACCGATGCACATTTTATTTTGCTTCATCTAAAGAAACTTTACTGGTATATGCAATACCATGGGGAATTGATTCATATAGCTGTCTCGTCTTTCTTTTAGTTAGTAAGATTGTGAGTGTAGTGTAATAGAGTGCAGAGAGTGTAGTGTAGTGTGTTAATGTAGTGTAGTGTAGTGTATTGTGTAGTGTGGTGTAGTGTAGTGTAGTGTGGTTTGGTGTAGTGTAGTGTAGTGTCGTGTGGTATCGTATAGTGTGGTGTTGTGTGGTATGGTGTGGTGTGGTGTATTGTAATTTAGTTTAGTGTAGTGTAGTGTAGTGTAGTGTAGTGTAGTGTAGTGTAGTGTAGTGTAGTGTAGTGTAGTGTAGTGTAGTGTAGTGTAGTGTAGTTTTTTTCCAAAAGCCATTGCGGGAACTTAAGCATACGAGAGTGGAAATCTTTACACGGGCCACCGTTTAAAGGCCCGTCCGCCAGACTAGTAGTAAGTGGTTAGATCGGTACAGATTTCGTTGCAGAGAGTGTAGTGTAGTGTGTTAGTGTAGTGTAGTGTAGTGTAGTGTAGTGTAGTGTAGTGTAGTGTAGTGTAGTGTAGTGTAGTGTAGTGTAGTGTAGTGTAGTGTAGTGTAGTGTGTAGTGTGGTGTAGTGTAGTTTAGTGTGGTTTGGTGTAGTGTAGTAAAGTGTCGTGTGGTATCGTATAGTGTGGTGTTGTGTGGTATGGTGTGGTGTGGTGTACTATAGTGTAGTGTAGTGTAGTGAAATTTAGTTAAGTGTAGTGTGGTGTAGTGTGGTGTGGTGTGGTGTGGTGTAGTATAGTGTAGTGTAGTGTAATTTAGTTTAGAGTGGTGTACTGTAGTGTAGTGTAGTGTAGCGTAGTGTAGTGTAGTGTAGTGTAGTGTAGTGTAGTGTAGTGTAGTGTAGTGTAGTGTAGTGTAGTGTAGTGTAGTGTAGTGTAGTTTAGTGTAGTGTAGTGTAGTGTAGTGTAGTGTAGTGTAGTGTAGTGTAGTGTAGTGTAGTGTAGTGGTGAGGTGTGTAGTGTAAATGTTAGTGAGTTAGTGTAGTGTAGTGTGGTGTGGTGTGTGTGGTGTAGTGTATGTAGTGAGGTGGGGGAGGGGTGGTGTATTATATGGTGTGTAGTGGACCTTTGTCAGTGAGGTTGGAGAGGGTGGTGTGTTGTATGGTGTATAGTGGACCTATGTCAGTGAGGTGAGGTGGGGAGGGTGCTGTCTTGTATGGTGTATAGTTGGCCTATGTCAGTGAGGTGGGGGAGGGGTGGTGTCTTTTATGGTGTATAGTGGACCTATATCAGTGAGGTGGGGGAGTGGTGGTGTCTTGTATGGTGTATATTGGAACTATGTCAGTGAGGTGGGGGAGGAGTGGACCTATGTCAGTGTCTTGTATGGTGTATAGTGGATCTATGTCAGTGAGGTGGTTTAGGGGTTGTGTGTTGTATGGTGTATAGTGGGCCTATGTCAGTGAGGTGGGGGAGGGGTGGTGTCTTGTATGGTGTATAGTGGACCTATGTCAGTGAGTTTGGGGAGGTGTGTGTATGGTGTATAGTGGACCTATGTCAGTGAGATGGGGGAGGGGTTGTGTGTTTTATGGTGTATAGTGGACCTATGTCAGTGAGGTGGGGGAGGGGTGGTGTGTTGTATGGTGTATAGTGGACCTATGTCAGTGAGGTGGGGGAGGGTGGTGTCTTGTATGGTGTATAGTGGACCTATGTCAGTGAGGTGGCGGAGGGTTTGTGTGTTGTATGGTGTATAGTGGACCTATGTCAGTGAGGTGAGGTTGGAGAGAAGTGTGGTGTGTTGTATGGTGTATATTGGACCTATGTCAGTGAGGTGAGGTGGGGGAGGGGTGGTGTATTATATGGTGTATAGTGGACCTATGTCAGTGAGGTGAGTTGGGGAGGGTGGTGTGTTGTATGGTGTATAGTGGACCTATGTCAGTGAGGTGAGGTTGGGGAGGGGTGGTGTGTTGTATGGTGTATAGTGGACCTATGTCAGTGAGGTGAGGTGGGGGAGGGGTGGTGTGTTGTATGGTGTATAGTGGACCTATGTCAGTGAGGTGGGGAGGGGTGGTGTGTTGTATGGTGTAGAATGGACCTATGTCAGTGAGGTGAGGTGGGGAGGGGTGGTGTTTTTGTATGGTGTGTAGTGGACCTATGTCAGTGAGGTGGGGGAGGGGGGGGTTGTGTTGTATGGTGAATGGTGTATAGTGGACCTATGTCAGTGAGGTGGGGAGGGGTGGTGTGTTGTATGGTGTATAGTGGACCTATGTCAGTGAGGTGGGGGAGGGGTGGTGTGTTGTATGGTGTATAGTGGACCTATGTCAGTGAGGTGGGGGAGGGGTGGTGTGTTGTATGGTGTATAGTGGACCTATGTCAGTGAGGTGGGGTTGGAGAGGGGTGGTGTGTTGTATGGTGTATAGTGGACCTATGTCAGTGAGGTGGGGGAGGGGTGGTGTGTTGTATGGTGTATAGTGGACCTATGTCAGTGAGGTGAGGTTGGAGAGGGGTGGTGTGTTGTATGGTGTATAGTGGACCTATGTCAGTGAGGTGGGGAGGGATGGTGTATTTTATGGTGTATAGCGGACCTATGTCAGTGACCTATGTCAGTGAGGTGGGGGAGGGGTGGTGTCTTGTATGGTGTATAGTGGACCTATGTCAGTGAGGTGGGGGAGGGGCGGTGTCTTGTATGGTGTATATTGGACACATGTCAGTGAGGTCTGGGAGGGGTGGTGTCTTGTATGGTGAATAGTGGACCTATGTCAGTGAGGTGGGGGAGGGGTGGTGTGTTGTATGGTGTATAGTGGACCTATGTCAGTGAGGTGGGGAGGGGTGGTGTGTTGTATGGTGTATAGTGGACCTATGTCAGTGAGGTGGGGAGAGGGGTGGTGTGTTGTATGGTGAATAGTGGACCTATGTCAGTGAGGTGGGGAGGGGTGGTGTGTTGTATGGTGTAGAGTGGACCTATGTCAGTGAGGTGAGGTGGGGAGGGTGGTGTCTTGTATGGTGTATAGTTGACCTATGTCAGTGAGGTGGGGGAGGGGTGGTGTGTTGTATGGTGAATAGTGGACCTATGTCAGTGAGGTGGGGAGGGGTGGTGTGTTGTATGGTGTATAGTGGACCTATGTCAGTGAGATGGGTGAGGGGTGGTGTGTTGTATGGTGTATAGTGGACCTATGTCAGTGAGGTGGGGGAGGGGTGGTGTGTTTGTATGGTGTATAGTGGACCTATGTCAGTGAGGTGAGGTGGGGGAGGGGTGGTGTGTTGTATGGTGTATAGTGGACCTATGTCAGTGAGGTGAGGTGGGGAGGGGTGGTGTGTTTGTATGGTGTGTAGTGGACCTATGTCAGTGAGGTGGGGGAGGGGTGGTGTGTTGTATGGTGTATAGTGGACCTATGTCAGTGAGGTAGTGGACCTATGTCAGTGAGGTGGGGGAGGGGTGGTGTCTTGTATGGTGTATAGTGGACCTATGTCAGTGACGTGAGGTTGGGGAGGGGTGGTGTCTTGTATGGTGTATAGTGGACCTATGTCCGTGAGGTGGGGGAGGGAGGTTTGGTGTGTTGTATGGTGTATAGTGGATCTATGTCAGTGAAGTAGGGTGGGGAGGGGTGGTGTGTTGTATGGTATATAGTGGACCTATACCAGTGAGGTGGGGGAGGGGTGGTGTGTTGTATGGTGTATAGTGGACCTATGTCAGTGAGGTGGGGTGGGGGGTGGGGCTATAGTGGACCTATGTCAGTGGTGTGTGTGTTATGTCAGTGAGGTGGGTTGGGGATGGTGTATAGTGGACCTATGTCAGTGAGGTGGGGGAGGGGTGGTGTCTTGTATGGTGAATAGTGGACCTATGTCAGTGAGGTGGGGGACGGGTGGTGTGTTGTATGGTGTAAAGTGGACCTATGTCAGTCAAGTGGGGGAGGGGTGGTGTGTTTTATGGTGCATAGTGGACCTATGTCAGTGAGGTGGGGGAGGGGTGGTGTGTTGTATGGTGTATAGTGGACCTATGTCAGTGAGGTGGGGGAGGGGTGGTGTGTTGTATGGTGTATAGTGGACCTATGTCAGTGAGGTGGGGAGGGGTGGTGTGTTGTATGGTGTATAGTGGACCTATGTCAGTGTGGTGGAGGAGGGGTGGTGTGTTGTATGGTGTATAGTGGACCTATGTCAGTGAGGTGGGGAGGGGTGGTGTGTTGTATGGTGTATAGTGGACCTATGTCAGTGAGGTGGGGAGAGGTGGTGTCTTGTATGGTGTATAGTGGACCTATGTCAGTGAGGTGAGGTGGGGAGGGGTGGTGTCTTGTATGGTGTATAGTGGACCTATGTCAGTGAGGTGAGGTGGGGAGGGGTGGTGTGTTGTGAGGTGGTGTGTATAGTGGACCTATGTCAGTGAGGTGGGGAGGGGTGGTGTCTTGTATGGTGTATAGTGGACCTATGTCAGTGAGGTGGGGGGGAGGGGTGGTGTCTTGTATGGTGTATAGTGGACCTATGTCAGTGAGGTGGGGGAGGGGTGGTGTGTTGTATGGTGTGTAGTGGACCTATGTCAGTGAGGTGGGGGAGGGGTGGTGTGTTGTATGGTGTATAGTGGACCTATGTCAGTGAGGTGAGGTTGGAGAGGGGTGGTGTGTTGTATGGTGTATAGTGGACCTATGTCAGTGAGGTGGGGGAGGGGTGGTGTGTTGTATGGTGTATAGTGGACCTATGTCAGTGAGGTGGAGGAGGGGTGGTGTCATGTATGGTGTATAGTGGACTTACATTAGTGGGTTGGGGAGAGATGGTGTCTTGTATTTTGAATAGTGGACCTATGTCAGTGAGGTGGTGGACGGGTGGTGTGTTGTATGGTGTATAGTGGACCTATGTCAGTGTTGTGAGGTTGGGGAGGGGTGGTGTGTTGTATGGTGTATAGTGGACCTATGTCAGTGAGGTTGGAGAGGGGTGGTGTGTTGTATGGTGTATAGTGGACCTATGTCAGTGAGGTGAGGTGGGGAGGGTGCTGTCTTGTATGGTGTATAGTTGGACTATGTCAGTGAGGTGGGGGAGGGGTGGTGTGTTGTATGGTGTATAGTGGACCTATGTCAGTGAGGTGAGGTTGGAGAGGG
Organism: Ylistrum balloti; assembly: GCF_031769215.1. Lineage (NCBI taxonomy): Eukaryota > Metazoa > Mollusca > Bivalvia > Pectinida > Pectinidae > Ylistrum > Ylistrum balloti. The sequence continues at coordinate 159,194 of NW_026782453.1, read as the reverse complement.
GTGGTGTGTTGTATGGTGTATAGTGAAACTATGTCAGTGAGGTGGGGATGGGTTTTGTCTTGTATGGTGTAAAGTGGACCTATGTCAGTCAAGTGGGGGAGGGGTGGTGTGTTTTATGGTGCATAGTGGACCTATGTCAGTGTTGTGAGGTTGGGGAGGGGTGGTGTGTTGTATGGTGTATAGTGGACCTATGTCAGTGAGGTGGGGGAGGTATGGTGTATAGTGGACCTATGTCAGTAAGGTGGGGGAGGGGTGGTGTCTTGTATGGTCTATAGTGGGCCTATGTCAGTGAGGTGGTGGAGGGGTGGGGTCCGGTATGGTGTATAGTGGACCTATGTCAGTGAGGTGGGGGAGGGGCGGTGTGTTGTATGGTGTATAGTGGACCTATGTCAGTGAGGTGGGGGAGGGGTGGTGTCTTGTATGGTGTATAGTGGACCTATGTCAGTGAGGTGAGGTTGGGGAGGGGTGGTGTCTTGTATGATGTATAGTGGACCTATGTCAGTGAGGTGGGGGAGGGTGGTGTGTTGTATGGTGTATAGTGGACCTATGTTGGTCATGATTTCTCTGACCAACTAAGTTAGATTCGGCCTAGCTGTGTCAATAAACAGAGGATGAAGGGTCAAGGTCATTTAGTATAGTGCTTATTTTACTAAGTAGTAGCGGGTTACCGTGGTCTGTGGTCATCTGATTGGTACAACAACAGATGTTATCACGGTCAAGGTTTATTCCTATTCCATTGCAAAGTCTACTAAATTCTAGGATTAAATAAAATAATAAAAAAACATATACTTTGTTAAAAGAATTAGAACAGAACACCACATCCTGTCATATTTCCAATTTCCATGAAAAATATGTTCTTAATTGTTGTTTCAAGCTTTTGGTAAAAACGTGATTTGAACCATTGAGTCTTGACCGTTATCAATTGTGAGATTCCAACCCCCAAACCCAACCAACGATATATCAATTAAAAATTCAAACGGTACATTGGTCGGCACCAACTTGATACATACAACCTACAATAGAACTAGCACTGTTGTCGAACATCGATATTTGGAATGGCTTTCTGTTGGCCCAACACCGACACAAGCAGGAGTGCTAGCCATGGACCAAAGTCCTACTGTCGGGTCGTTGTACACGAATGTTGTACATAAGGTACATTTCAGGTCAGTTATCATTTTGTTCAGGTTTATCTTTAACATATGTACAGGTTTGAAATAAGAATACCTGTACAGTGTCAATTCTTACGGAAGAATTTTTTAGATAATTTTCCTGTTTGTTTTGTGATAAGGCTAGATTACTTTTGGGTATTTATTTAAGTAACATATCTTTTTAAACTTATAAGATACTTTCCAGCTCGCAGTGACCTATGCAGTGACAAAATAGTCAGATCAAAATATCCCCAAAACGACACGTCGGCAGCAATTATATCCGAAAGCAAAATTATATCATTGTAATAAGCGGCTAATATATCGCCAAAACGATATTTCTATGTTGTAGTCAGTCAGGAATATATCACCAAAACGATATTTCTATGTTGTAGTCAGTCAAGATATTTCTATGTTGTAGTCAGTCAGGAATATATCACCAAAACGATATTTCTATGTTGTAGTCAGTCAGGATATTTCTATGTTGTAGTCAGTCAGGATATTTCTATGTTGTAGTCCGTCAGGAATATATCACCAAAACGATATTTCTATGTTGTAGTCAGTCAGGAATATATCACCAAAACGATATTTCTATGTTGTAGTCAGTCAGGATATTTCTATGTTGTAGTCAGTCAGGAATATATCACCAAAACGATATTTCTATTTTGTAGTCAGTCAGGATATTTCTATGTTGTAGTCAGTCAGGAATATATCACCAAAACGATATTTCTATTTTGTAGTCAGTCAGGAATATATCACCAAAACGATATTTCTATGTTGTAGTCAGTCAGGATATTTCTATGTTGTAGTCATTCAGGATATTTCTATGTTGAATATATATCACCAAAACGATATTTCTATTTTGTAGTCAGTCAGGATATTTCTATGTTGTAGTCAGTCAGGAATATATCACCAAAACGATATTTCTATTTTGTAGTCAGTCAGGAATATATCACCAAAACGATATTTCTATGTTGTAGTCAGTCAGGATATTTCTATGTTGTAGTCAGTCAGGAATATATCACCAAAACGATATTTCTATGTTGTAGTCAGTAAGGAATATATCACTAAAACGATATTTCTATGTTGTAGTCAGTCAGGAATATATCACCAAAACAATATGTTGTAGTCATTCAGGATATTTCTATGTTGTAGTCAGTCAGGAATATATCACCAAAACGATATTTCTATGTTGTAGTCAGTCAGGATATTTCTATGTTGTAGTCAGTCAGGAATATATCACCAAAACGATATTTCTATGTTGTAGTCAGTCAGGATATTTCTATGTTGTAGTCAGTCAGGAATATATCACCAAAACGATATTTCTATGTTGTAGTCAGTCAGGATATTTCTATGTTGTAGTCAGTCAGGAATATATCACCAAAACGATATTTCTATGTTGTAGTCAGTCAGGAATATATCACCAAAACAATATGTCTATGTTGTAGTCAGTCAGGAATATATCACCAAAACGATATTTCTATGTTGTAGTCAGTCAGGATATTTCTATGTTGTAGTCAGTCAGGAATATATCACCAAAACGATATTTCTTTGTTGTAGTCCTAGATTAGACAAATTCAGCAAAAACAAACAGCAAAATTTGATCAGATATCGAGAATACCAAAAAATAATATTTGGTCAAATTTACATGAGAGTTGAGTCATATCTAATAAAATGTTTAATAAAAACGTGACGTCGTTTCAGGTGATACTTCTGATAGATATAAGCTGTACATTATGAACTTTCTGCACCAGAAATGTTCTCTGTCAGTGTTTCGTCAAAATACACGGATCGCGTGCATTACGAACAGGTACTCGTTCCATGACTGTTCTGTGTGGAATCTCAGAAAATTACGACATCATTGTAGCATTATGAAGCTATAGGCATTCCTCTAACGAACTCTAGCCTTGGGCCGAGAAAAAGCGACCCTCTAGTGGGAGGGACTTGGTAATATATGTCAGAAACACTTTTGGCTGATACAGTATATAACCATGAAACGCACTACCCGTCAATTACATAGAAAAAAAGAAAACTTATGATGGTTCGTTAGTGAGAATTATATCTGGGTTCATGAATAGTACACAATTTGAATTGTCGTCCCTGAGTGGGGCCGAGCAGTCGTTAAGGCGGTCAGACCATTCTGGACTTTACTGAGACGATCTAGGTTCGATTTGCTCACCAGGCGTGGAAAGGTTCTGGGTAATTTTCCAGACCAGGAAGGTTGTATTCTGTTGTTCTGTTCTCCTTCAGTATCAATTTCTAGGTTTGTCACCAACTAGACATAGGTTTGAATCCCCGATGGAGTAATTTCACAGACCACGTGGTTTTATCATGGAACTTCGTATTACAGAAGCTACATAGCAGAGGATTTGGTGATTAACGCAAGAGGATTCAACCAGTTGATTTCGATGTTAGCAACAACAGGAAACTTACTTGGGATTAAAAAATAACCAATTCAACCGAGAAGGGAAAATTGTGGTATACTGCAACCATTTTGTGCAATTTCAGGAAACCATAGTGAGCAGTTTGTCATCTCTTCAATGTCCATGTGAACCGCCTTTACCATATCAAGACGTGGGTGTGAGTACGAACTTGCGTTGTTAAATTTCTTCAGTCTAACAGATGGGACCTCCATCATTCTCACAAGTGTACTTTCAATAACCTTAAATGTATTGAAGTATTGATTCTAACGCCAACAGAAATATTGTTATATGTGATTAAATAAGTATTAACTTAAGTTATTGATCCAAAGTACACAAAAACACAGAAACAAGGAACGCACATGCCAAATATGACAGCCATACCTCTAATGGTGCAATAGTCATGGCAAATGTTAAAAGATTTCAAATGTAGGTCGAGGTCGCGGTCAAGGCAACATGATGAAAAATTTTGATACCATTGGAAAGTTTTTGCCACAAGAAACACACGTGTCAACTAAGAAAGCCCTACCTGTTACGGTGCAATACTTACCGCCAACGTTAAAGTTGTCAACAGACAAACAAACACACTAAACAGACAACACAAAACAATATGTCCCCGATCTTCCAATCTGGGGACATAAAAAGGAGGAGTGTGCTTTAGACATAAATGTTCCATGCCCATTCCGCTTTGTTGAGTTATTGCTCATTAACATAAAATAAATTTTCAGTTAACCCTTGAAATAAATCAAAATTCAAAACCTTATTTTAGTTCCAAAAGGCGGGGATAGGTGAGATATATTTAGATAGAGACATGTACCAAGAAAAGTCACGTGGGTCTCAAGTCTAGAGAATGGCCTGGTATTGACACTGACAGTGACAACATGTTATGTAGGATGTGAAATGTCGTGTTTTTTCCGAGTTTTTCGACGGTAGCTGGTGTTAAGGCCACACGTGTTACATGTTACAACGGCGAGAGTGTGAAAAAAAGAAACAAAAAGAGAGCAAACAGCTGGCGATACATGACAAGATATTTTTCATTTTGTCTGGACAGAGCGGGAACTTGACTAAAGGTAATACATGTTAACAATATTGCAAAATGTTTAAAAACCAAATGAAGCTGATTATTATAGTAGATAATAGTGCGTATTACAGACATTATGTTGGGTCCTATTTAAGATTCTAGTGTATACGGGACGTCGTAATCATTTTGGCTGACAGTATCAGTTTCGATCGGAAAGCCGTGTGGTGTATAATAACAAAACGGTATCCGGACACCACCTTCACCGGAAGCACGTGACTTAGGGACAAGTAATCGGTTGGTAACCTTTCATCACTCTTTGAATTATCGTTTTCTTTTCTTTTGAGAAAGAAAGAGTGCAAGCTCAAAGAGCAGCTGTTTCTGAAAATAATAACAGCATTTGAAGACTTGCAGAAAAAACAAGCTACCGTGTAACATGATATACTTTTTTCTTCATCTTGGCCAATGGTGCAACGACAAAAACTGAGTTTTTCCTTCGGTTCATAGTCATAATGTGACAAAGTATTTACGAAAATCAAATTCTTGGTTTATAGCACACCTTTGTCTCCTACCTCAAGCACACTTATTTAACCCTCAAATCTCACCCCCAAGATGATAAAATCCGGATGTAATTAAGATCATGAAGGTAGTTTAGAAGTGACGCTACAAGCTTGTTATTAGGTTGTCAAGAGGGGCAAATACTAAGCAGGATGTACATTAACCCATTGTTTCAAGATGTTCTGAAGTAAGCCTATTCTTCTATTCTTAATTCTATTCTTTCTTTCTTTCTATTTCTTTCTTTCTCTTTTTCTTTCTTTTTCTTTCTCTTTCTTTCTGTCTTTCTTTCTTTTCTTTCTCTTTTTCTTTCTTTCTCTTCTTTCTTTCTCTTTTTCTTTCTTTCTTTCTCTTTTTCTTTCTTTTTCTTTCTCTTTCTTTCTGTCTTTCTTTCTCTTTTTCTTTCTTTTTCTTTCTCTTTCTTTCTTTCTTTCTCTTTTTCTTTCTTTCTTTCTTTCTTTCTTTTCTTTCTTTTTCTTTTCTTTTTTCTTTCTTTTTCTATTTCTTCTCTTTCTTTCTTTATTTATTTACGAGTTATAATTATACTTTCTACAGATAATACAGACAATAAATGTATCTATCACATGATATATATATATATATATACATGTATATACTTACCTGTGATTATTTTTCACTACTTGTTGTACCCATACCTGTCGTACGTAATCAATCACCTTTAATTACTTTGATCATCGATCACGCACAGGTAGAGAGCTTTGATATCTCCGCGTTTTATTTTTCTGGTACATTAAATTGCCCAGTAGGAATTTTGACGGAACATTGAGCTCTTTAATACTCTAAACAGATGAAGTGAATTTTGGTAGTTTTAAATGGATTTTGAGGTGTGAAAGCTGATCACTTAATGTTACAGGTATAAGTAATGTGAATGACTGTTGAAATTATATCCTGACAAAAATGATGAGATTATTTATATATATATATCAGAGACGTATATAACACTGTGTTATATACGTCTCTGTATATATTATATATTTCGACAGTATAAAACTGGTAGTAATTGACCCTTCACTTTCCTAGCAATGGTCACGTGATATATATATGATTTGTATAGATAACACCGCGTTATCAGTATGCAAGGTTAGATATATGTAGGAAAATATTATTATAATATGATTAAATCCATTCCAATGTTTATAAATCAGCGATATCGTACGAGGAAATGTAAACTTTTGACAAAGAACCTAACAACACAAATAAATAAATTATATCTAATTCTAAATTTTTAGTAAAAGATGAGATTGATTTCCGTGTCTTACGTACAATCTTGGAGATTGCAGGTGGTAGACAACGCTGGTTGGGTTTTAGTCCGTGAGGTTTGCTGTAACCAGCATGTCACTATATAATACATTCAAATAATGTCGCTGTTCAGAATATACACGTGTACGTTGTTCTAGAATTATCAGGTAAAGGAAAATAACAAAAAATGATTGAATTACGCGGCAGCTGCACCTCCCAATCTAGATTCTGACATTTCTTTCTATCATTTTGGATCCAAGACTGCAGCATTCAGGCCATTAACAGTTTGGCTCTGCTGTATCTACCTCTTAATTGGTATTAAACGGTGCCTTTCTCTTGCGTGTCTCGGTACAACTTACTGAATAGATGTATCTTACGGCACAGAAAGGACTGTGATCCCCCGAGCTGGTGATTGGCTAAAAAATGTCTCTTTTTACATAGACACAAAAATTGCATCAAGTCATAAGATTCAAATATACATTAATTAACGTAAAAAATATCAAAATAACAAAGTACACTGTATTTTCTGTCTGCAATCTATTCACGTGATATGGAGTTCGAAACTCTAGATATTTTAGTGAAGTATAGATCCTAATACATGTATATAAAGCATCTTTTTTTAGTATAAGTCCTTCTCAAAGGTCAAAGTAAGTGATATCTTCTTCTGCATCAAGATATCGGTCGTTATCGGGATTACCCAACATTATCTTCCATTCCATTTCCATGTTTAACACACCATGTTTTACACAATATGTTTTTTACACTGTAACCAACTTTTACCAAATACACAGTCACAATTGTGCTAATGGACTAATTTACTGCTGTGTACAACATTATTTTAGTGTTGTCGTTTCTATGTAGAGCACCTATAGCAATCAATTATGTCATACCCCCCCCACCCCCCTCCCCCACCCCCACCCCCTCCGTATACACGCACACATTAATATATCATATTCCACCTAAATACATTGTGTTTATGTGATCACGCAGGTTTTAAGCAGTGCCTACTGTCTAATTCATATGGATAAACTAAAAATATTAGGTGGTGACGCAGAATAGCGCAAGTAAATGGTTATTTGATGAAATGTCAGCCATACCAGTGTAAACGCCACAGAGATCTGACCGCCTTGTTTTGTGGTTCTGTAACAGAATAGCGACATTCATGGAGATACAGTCTTGCGTCTCAATTGTTTTACAAATCCATTTACGTGTACATATACAGCCAAATTAATGTAACTGCTAATATGCTAATTACACATCCCTGTACGTGTACATATATAGCCAAATTAATGTAACTGCTAATCTGCTAATTACAAATCCATTTACATGTACATATATAGCCCAATGTATGCAACTGCTAATCTGCTAATTACAAATCCATTTACGTGTACATATATAGCCCAATGTATGCAACTGCTAATCTTCCAATCAATGTAGGATATTAGTGAGTAAATATGGATGCATCAAGACGTATTCTATTTCATGTAATATCTATATATAACCACAGGTATTGAGAGTTTGATAAATATATTTCACTTCAAACCAGACCTCAGATGAAATATGATTACTCGCTTATCTGTGGTAGCCATTGTTATTTCACGTGCCTAAATGTGACAGGGCCCCCGGGACCCCCCGGATTTAACTTGTAATGTATATATGTATGTATATATATATATATATACCGTGAAACGACAACGCCAGTGAGAGTTAAGTACCCATTATGACTATAGTCAAGGGGTTTCGTGCCGACTACAATACATTTTAATGAAGCAGAAAGTTGGAGTGTTGATATAGGTCCACTCTGCTAGTAGATCTATTTGTAAACTAAGCAGAAAACATCCCCAATTATAAAAGTGTCGCGGAAAGCACCAAGACAAGCTTACAAGTGTTTGGACTATTTGAAAGGGCGGAATCTTTCCATAAATGAAGTGTCATTTCATAAGTAGGTAGTATCAAATAACTATAAACAATATCCTTCCGCTCCACTGACCTCGTTTGTTTTAAAATGTGTCACACTGAAGCAAACTCAGCTCTTAATTTACTGCTGTAGGAAAATAATTACTACTGTCAGCCCAAAATGGTGTTATGCTATGTATCATATGTCCGTATGCTGCACAGAATTAAAAAAATATCGAGGACAGACTTAACAGTTAGGAAACACATTCTAGGCATGCTTTTTGTCAAGTGTGAAATCATTATAGATTTATTATGCTGTTTTGGAGCGGTGACGAATGGTATAGTCATGATGTTTATACATTTCATTTATAAACTTCGTCTCTAAGATCTTAGAATTGATTCTAATGTAAATATGCAGGAGTGAATTCCTCGCGAGAAAGTTTACGATGTCTCATTACAGGCTTTTCTAGTTACGACACAAACATACCTTTACACCTAGTCATTGCGGAACGACCAAGTGGTATAGGAATTAATGAATGTTTTGCCTTATCTTCTTGTCCGTCCGTAAATCTCAGAACGTCACGTCATACGTACACACGTGTGTAGCAAAAGAACACGTGACAAGGCAAATAACGTGTATCTGTCGACGAAAGTTCATGCAGTCGTCACGTGGTGTCGGATACCGGAACTTTCTTTGTTCTTCCTATTTTCGGATATTTTTTCTTTATTAATCATTTTTCCATGCGTATTATTTTATAAATATGACTGCTGGTTTCCTTCCCGTGTTTTCGCTTATATCAAAAGCAAGATTCAATTCCTTGATCCACCTGTCAAAAAGACCAGAAAACGCCGACATCATAAGATAAATAGAAAACAAACCACGAATGATCTAAACAGGATTAATTTAGGAGCGTTAACAAAATCTGGTTTTCCGGACAATTTTTTGCTTTATGGACGAAGATTAGAGTGTGAAGTTTCTATGACTACAAGGTCACCGTCATCCTATCACACAACCAGCAGAAGAGCAGAGTGTTACGTTTCGATGACTACACGATCATCTTCATCTTATAACACAACCAGTAGAAGATTAGAGTGTGATGTTTTGATGACTACACGGTCACCTTCATCTTATAACACAACCAGTAGAAGATTAGAGTGTGACGTTTCTATGACTACACTGTCATCTTCATCTTATAACACAACCAGTAGAAGATTAGAGTGTGACGTTTCTATGACTACACTGTCATCTTCATCTTATAACACAACCAATAGAAGATCAGAGTGTGACGTTTCGATGACTATATGGTCACCTTCTTCAGACAAATGACTAATGTACTTGTAATGACGTATGGTGGAGTTGACGAGATTGTAAGGAATCGATCAACGTTTTCGGCTGTACTATAAATATATGTATGCTTAGGTAAATAGAAAGGAAAAAAAGTACACAAGATGGTACTTATGTATTGTAGTCAATTCGGCTATGCTTGGTCTTATAGAGCCTGTGTTCTTGTTGCTTGCCTTGTTCTTCGGTTCACATCTGTTTAGCAAGGTTCGTACAACGCCTAATTATCTGGTGGTGATGCTATCTGACGTTGAGGTCCTTTTTCCTCTATATCATACAGTGATAATACCGTCATCGTTCCTTGCTAGAAAGGTGTTTAGGAATGACATACAGGCTTAATGTCTTTCTCGCAGTTTTGATATCGATATGCGAAGTCAAATTCCTCTGTCACCCATTCCTTAGTATCAATATGTCATCGATATGTCCTTCCTATACACCAGGTTTGTTTTCGTGGCAATAGCTCATTCTCCAAGTGCTCCATAACTCTGTTGGACACATTATGACAGACTATGAGTCCACGGTACAACTGATGAGTGATTTTAAAGCCCTATTGTATTAAAATACTAATTCATCCAAGAAGCCTAGGTTAACTCTATGAACTACCGGTATTGACACAAATTTGTCGAAGAAGCCGAGCCTAGGTTAACTCCATCAATTGCCGGTATTGATACAAATTTGTCCAAGAAGCCGAGCCTGTGGGCCGTTCCGATAAAATGCTTGTAATGGGACACTGAGTTTTCTAATGAATTCTGTTCCTATCGAGGCTGTTGTTGGACAACTTTTGAAATATCATTTTATACCTGTATCAAACATCAGGTAATGATATCGTATCAAACAACCGTCCAGCCTCCCTTGACAGATGAAGCTGATGTTATGGTCAGGTGATCGTAAGACCTCCAGGACTTTTTCTACCGCTATAGATTTATACAGAAGGACAAATGTTAAATACCTCTTGTGTTGTCATTTTATTGTCACAACTGTTTAGAAGACAGCCTCATTATGACGACAACAAATACAGTTTTGCATTAATAATATTTAAATGTTTGTAAACATAACGCGAATTTGTTTCATATTTGATATACATTTCTCAGGACCTGTAGGTAATAATTAACTTAATTTTGTGTACAGACAGGTTTAACGTGTAGGTAATAATTACCGTGTAATTCTGTGTACAGACAGGTTTAACGTGTAGGTAATGATTACCGTGTAATTCTGTGTACAGACAGGTTTAACGTGTGGGTAATAATTACCGTGTAATTCTGTGTACAGACAGGTTTAACGTGTAGGTAATAATTACCGTGTAATTCTGTGTACAGACAGGTTTAACGTGTAGGTAATAATTACCGTGTAAATCTGTGTACAGACAGGTTTAACGTGTGGGTAATAATTACCGTGTAATTCTGTGTACAGACAGGTTTAACGTGTAGGTAATAATTACCGTGTAATTCTGTGTACAGACAGGTTTAACGTGTGGGTAATAATTACCGTGTAATTCTGTGTACAGACAGGTTTAACGTGTGGGTAATATTTATCGTGTAATTCTGTATACAGACAGGTTTAACGTGTAGGTAATAATTACCGTGTAATTCTGTGTACAGACAGGTTTAACGTGTAGGTAATAATTACCGTGTAATTCTGTGTACCGTGTAATTCTGTGTAATTCTGTGTACAGACAGGTTTAACAGTTTAACGTGTAGGTAATAATTACCGTGTAATTCTGTGTACAGACAGGTTTAACGTGTGGGTAATAATTACCGTGTAATTCTGTGTACAGACAGGTTTAACGTGTAGGTAATAATTACCGTGTAATTCTGTGTACAGACAGGTTTAACGTGTAATAATTACCATGTAATTCTGTGTACAGACAGGTTTAACGTGTAGGTAATAATTACCGTGTAATTCTGTGTACAGACAGGTTTAACGTGTAATAATTACCGTGTAAATCCGTGTAATTCTGTGTACAGACAGGTTTAACGTGTAATAATTACCGTGTAATTCTGTGTACAGACAGGTTTAACGTGTGGGTAATAATTACCGTGTAATTCTGTGTACAGACAGGTTTAACGTGTGTACAATAATCTGTGTACAGACAGGTTTAACGTGTGGTAATTACCGTGTAATTAATTACCGTGTAATTCTGTGTACAGACAGGTTTAACGTGTGGGTAATAATTACCGTGTAATTCTGTGTACAGACAGGTTTAACGTGTGGGTAATAATTACCGTGTAATTCTGTGTACAGACAGGTTTAACGTGTAATAATTACCGTGTAATTCTGTGTACAGACAGGTTTAACGTGTAGGTAATAATTACCGTGTAATTCTGTGTACAGACAGGTTTAACGTGTAGGTAATAATTACCGTGTAATTCTGTGTACAGACAGGTTTAACGTGTGGGTAATAATTACCGTGTAATTCTGTGTACAGACAGGTTTAACGTGTGGGTAATAATTACCGTGTAATTCTGTGTACAGACAGGTTTAACGTGTGGGTAATAATTACCGTGTAATTCTGTGTACAGACAGGTTTAACGTGTGGGTAATAATTACCGTGTAATTCTGTGTACAGACAGGTTTAACGTGTAGGTAATAATTACCGTGTAATTCTGTGTACAGACAGGTTTAACGTGTGGGTAATAATTACCGTGTAATTCTGTGTACAGACAGGTTTAACGTGTGGGTAATACCGTGTAATTAATGTAATTCTGTGTACAGACAGGTTTAACGTGTGGGTAATAATTACCGTGTAATTCTGTGTACAGACAGGTTTAACGTGTGGGTAATAATTACCGTGTAATTCTGTGTACAGACAGGTTTAACGTGTACAGACAGGTTTAATAATTACCGTGTAATTCTGTGTACAGACAGGTTTAACGTGTAATAATTACCGTGTAATTCTGTGTACAGACAGGTTTAACGTGTAGGTAATAATTACCGTGTAATTCTGTGTACAGACAGGTTTAACGTGTAGGTAATAATTACCGTGTAATTCTGTGTACAGACAGGTTTAACGTGTAATAATTACCGTGTAATTCTGTGTACAGACAGGTTTAACGTGTGGGTAATAATTACCGTGTAATTCTGTGTACAGACAGGTTTAACGTGTGGGTAATAATTACCGTGTAATTCTGTGTACAGACAGGTTTAACGTGTAATAATTACCGTGTAATTCTGTGTACAGACAGGTTTAACGTGTGGGTAATAATTACCGTGTAATTCTGTGTACAGACAGGTTTAACGTGTAGGTAATAATTACCGTGTAATTCTGTGTACAGACAGGTTTAACGTGTAGGTAATAATTACCGTGTAATTCTGTGTACAGACAGGTTTAACGTGTAGGTAATAATTACCGTGTAATTCTGTGTACAGACAGGTTTAACGTGTGGGTAATAATTACCGTGTAATTCTGTGTACAGACAGGTTTAACGTGTGGGTAATAATTACCGTGTAATTCTGTGTACAGACAGGTTTAACGTGTGGGTAATAATTACCGTGTAATTCTGTGTACAGACAGGTCATTAACGTGTAGGTAATAATTACTGTGTAATTCTGTGTACAGACAGGTTTAACGTGTAATAATTACCGTGTAATTCTGTGTACAGACAGGTTTAACGTGTAATAATTACCGTGTAATTCTGTGTACAGACAGGTTTAACGTGTAATAATTACCGTGTAATTCTGTGTACAGACAGGTTTAACGTGTAGGTAATAATTACCGTGTAATTCTGTGTACAGACAGGTTTAACGTGTGGGTAATAATTACCGTGTAATTCTGTGTACAGACAGGTTTAACGTGTGGGTAATAATTACCGTGTAATTCTGTGTACAGACAGGTTTAACGTGTAGGTAATAATTACCGTGTAATTCTGTGTACAGACAGGTTTAACGTGTAGGTAATAATTACCGTGTAATTCTGTGTACAGACAGGTTTAACGTGTAGGTAATAATTACCGTGTAATTCTGTGTACAGACAGGTTTAACGTGTGGTAATAATTACCGTGTAATAATTACTGTGTAACAGACAGGTTTAACGTGTAATAATTACCGTGTAATTCTGTGTACAGACAGGTTTAACGTGTAGGTAATAATTACCGTGTAATTCTGTGTACAGACAGGTTTAACGTGTAGGTAATAATTACCGTGTAATTCTGTGTACAGACAGGTTTAACGTGTAGGTAATAATTACCGTGTAATTCTGTGTACAGACAGGTTTAACGTGTAGGTAATAATTACCGTGTAATTCTGTGTACAGACAGGTTTAACGTGTAGGTAATAATTACCGTGTAATTCTGTGTACAGACAGGTTTAACGTGTAGGTAATAATTACCGTGTAATTCTGTGTACAGACAGGTTTAACGTGTAGGTAATAATTACCGTGTAATTCTGTGTACAGACAGGTTTAACGTGTAGGTAATAATTACCGTGTAATTCTGTGTACAGACAGGTTTAACGTGTAGGTAATAATTACCGTGTAATTCTGTGTACAGACAGGTTTAACGTGTAATGGTAATAATTAACGTGTAATTCTGTGTACAGACAGGTTTAATAATAGGTAATAATTACCGTGTAATTCTGTGTACAGACAGGTTTAACGTGTAGGTAATAATTACCGTGTAATTCTGTGTACAGACAGGTTTAACGTGTAATAATTACCGTGTAATTCTGTGTACAGACAGGTTTAACGTGTAATAATTACCGTGTAATTCTGTGTACAGACAGGTTTAACGTGTAGGTAATAATTACCGTGTAATTCTGTGTACAGACAGGTTTAACGTGTAGGTAATAATTACCGTGTAATTCTGTGTACAGACAGGTTTAACGTGTAGGTAATAATTACCGTGTAATTCTGTGTACAGACAGGTTTAACGTGTGGGTAATAATTACCGTGTAATTCTGTGTACAGACAGGTTTAACGTGTAGGTAATAATTACCGTGTAATTCTGTGTACAGACAGGTTTAACGTGTAATAATTACCGTGTAATTCTGTGTACAGACAGGTTTAACGTGTGGGTAATAATTACCGTGTAATTCTGTGTACAGACAGGTTTAACGTGTGGGTAATAATTACCGTGTAATTCTGTGTACAGACAGGTTTAACGTGTAGGTAATAATTACCGTGTAATTCTGTGTACAGACAGGTTTAACGTGTAGGTAATAATTACCGTGTAATTCTGTGTACAGACAGGTTTAACGTGTAGGTAATAATTACCGTGTAATTCTGTGTACAGACAGGTTTAACGTGTGGGTAATAATTACCGTGTAATTCTGTGTTCAATTGTAATAATTACCGTGTAATTCTGTGTACAGACAGGTTTAACGTGTGGGTAATAATTACCGTGTAATTCTGTGTACAGACAGGTTTAACGTGTGGGTAATAATTACCGTGTAATTCTGTGTACAGACAGGTTTAACGTGTAATAATGACCGTGTAAATCTGTGTACAGACAGGTTTAACGTGTGGGTTATAATTACCGTGTAATTCTGTGTACAGACAGGTTTAGAGACAAAGTGTTTCATCAGAGATGGCGCATTTATCCTTGTTTGTGTTTGTCGTCCTACTGTAGCAGTAAAATAAAGAAAACAAGAAAATACCAACATGTCAACATAATCATAATCCAAACTCAGAGTCAGTAAAACAAGTGCAAACTCAAGATTTACACAGTCTTATAAAAAGTAAAGGAGAATAACACAAGATATCTCGGAAGAGTAAGCGTCTTCTGCTTCATCGACGACACCCGCCAAGTAAACAGAAGAAAGACATCTTCCAGCTCTCCTTCTTGACTAATTTAAAAATTGATAAGTTACAGATAAACACAACATTGGTGCAGAAGCAAGCAAATAAACATCGTGATATCCCTTATTAATGTTTAAGTAGAAATATTAGTTAAGGTCTGAATACTAAAGTCCTTGGTGAAAAACAACGAGGAAAACCCATATCGACGTTTTGGAAACACAGCGAGTGTCATTTTACGGAGGTTTTCAGAATTAAAGAGAGGCAAACTCTGTGAAGGTTTGTGATTAAAGCGAAGAACGCTTTTTCAAGGATTTGGAACAAAGCAAGGGTTATTTTATCGCGGTTTGGGGAAACGAGTAGACGAAAGTAAATTTCGATAATTATTATTTGCAGGTCCACTTCATATTATTCAGTCACGTCCATCAAATTTATCTTATGAAAACAGATCTGAACAGTTCTGATTTTCATCTCAGAACCACATGAGATTTTATTAAGACATCGATAAGAACCAAAGGTACAGTCAGTTAATGCGAATTAAATATGAATATATATATATAGGTAGTATATTATAGAAAATGATGTTGTGTGTTCAATTTAACGGTTCATGAACATCCATGGTCATTTTGCAGCGGAATCTCCTTGAAAAGAATATCTGATGGCTACGTCAACGAACAACATGCGAAAAGCCCGTCGCATACCATTTATTGTATTTAAGATAACATGTCTTGCATAAGAAACACCGGTGACAGCATTTTCATGAGAATCAAACCACCGTGATATAAAAAACGTCGAACCATACACCTCGGATCTTCACAGGAGGTCACGGAGGTCACGGAGGTCACGGAAACTGCGATTTACTTCATACATATATACCATATCTACCCCAAAGCTTTTTAGAAGAATTGTTTTCATCACTTTGTGATTTTACCTACGTTTTTTTGTTTGTTTTATTATTATAGATGTGAGTTGTGAACATATTGTACATGTATATATGTAAGTCTACTGTTGCCTAGTACCTGTGGTACTTTCAATCTTTCTTTAACATCGGGAGCATTCTGTGTGTTCGGAAAGGCGAGAGGGCGCGTGCGGCGCGTTTGATTAAATCTCCCATATTGTGTTCAGCTTCCTATCAGATTATATCAATATGATATGGTTGAACAGATGAAATGGAGCGAAAATACCGCCATGCTCGAGCAATATTACATGCTGGGGAGATATCCTATTTTCACATATTGCTACAACTCATTCATATTTTTGTAATTGATATTTTATTGTTTTCATTTGGTTTCCACTTATCAAAATATATCGCTAAAATATACATATTTAAATTTCAATAAAATGCGTTCCGTATGGTTATATATATATTTATTTGTCGGTCATGACCTCTAAATCATGTGACCTTTCATTCCTGCGCTGACCTTGCTTTCCTCCAGTTTATCTTGACTCGCATGTAAGATTATAACAAGCGTTTTCAGTTATCACTGTTTTTCTGTAATTTTTATACAGTTGTGAATCACAATCTCACCTCAATCAACACAAAGTTCATGTCATTTAAAATGACCTTTTGACCCATTGACCTCCGTGTGACCAAACTCTATACATTTAATAAAAATACTTGTAAAGTCAGGTAAATACAAAAATAGAAACAATGGCTACAGAAATAGAAACCATTCTCTTTAACCATGTAACAATGTAGTAACTAACATATGAACGTCCATTTTATGTGCTCAATCAACAAGCTGGACAATTCGGCTTGTGAAACAATTAGAAACTAGTGAGTTTGGAAATTTGGTTTCTGCAATCGAGGTGCTCAATTTTCGTGTGTGAAGGTATGTGTGTGTGAAGGTATGTGTGTGTGAAGGTATGTGTGTGTGAGGGTGTGTGTGTGTGTGTGTGTGTGAAGATGGGTGCAGGGATTTTTTCTTTAAATAATTTTTTTGTGGAAATTTGATTTCTATGTAAGATCATATGTTTTATTTCCTTTTTTCAAAATAAAAATTTTCCGTGGACATTTGATATCTTATAAGTATAGCACAATACTTCTACTTTATATGAATATGGACCTGTGAATTCGTGAATAGAGAACCCCCCAATTCAATAAAAATATACTGCACACAAAAATTAATGCTCTTAGAGTAATGCAGAACCTCGTTAATCTGAACGTGATACTGGAAACAATATACAATGTGTACAGTTTAACTGTAACTAAAAACCCTTAATCAGGACCATCCAGTTTCTCAGGATTTAACAACTCGTCCCGAAGTTCATGACAACGAGGCTAGGGTAACAATTTCACTGAAAAATGATACTCTAATGAAAATCATACTCCGACGGTGTGTTTACAGTTCACAACATTCTCCGGACTATTTGATCACCAATAATCCGGATTATTGAAAATCATAAACAGAAAGGAATGAACTGAGTTGCTGCTAAATCAAGATTCGGATTATCGAATCTTCCTACATTTGTTTATCAGAACTAGAATTGTCGGAAATTATCTTTTCGTGAAGTTTCTGAATGTCTGAAATTCAGATCTCCGGATTAACGGAAACAACATGAAGTTGTCCTACTGTATTGATGTAATCCAAAAAATAGATTTGGCAATAATAAATAAAAAAGTCTTGAAGTGGTAGAATTCAGGTTCATGTTTAACGCTATTTTTATCACAATAAACTGTATTTGTGATGAAGGACAGTCCTCTGTGATACAGGGCTGGTTTAAAGTCTGTTTCTTGTATAAATCATTTCAGCACGTGGGTGTTAACACACGATTTACAAGTCTATACACACTGCACTATTTCATGTATCAGGTCCCAGACAACGCTGAAACCCCGTCTGACCCGTGTACAGGAGCACGGTGTAGACCAGAAGTGGGCCAGTTAGTCCTGGCTGACCCTTAAATGGAAGGCTTTATAAAAAAAAACGCCCCCTTGAAATTATTCATCACGTCATACCATGGCAGGAGATGAATACGTGTCGGTGGCACTAAATTCATTTTAAATACAAAAAATGTCCCGTTATCACTTTGTAATTGATACAATTTTCGTATTAAATGTACACTGAGGTCACTCTCCGTCCCAAAATGGCTCCCTGTGATACAGATCAACTGGATACTTCTCATCATCTCGCCAATGAACCGGAAGTCAGGCAGGAATTTATCAATGTTTAAAGAAAAAGCGAATTACTGTCACAAGAGAAATCGAGGGCAAAATAACCTGAACGGAGGACAGGCGGTTTTTTATAATGTTCTAATTTAAAATTTGTAATTATGTACTGCTAGTGAAAGGATAGGAGGCTTGACTGTATCATAAAACAGTTGTCTGACTCATACTCTCCCTATCGCCTAGACGCTTGTTAAAATGATACATGCATCATTTCTCCGTCCCTGCAAACCCAGCAGTAATTATGTACACAGAAGCAACGAACAAAAACACACATTGTATCAACATGTAAATGTGACGTCATAACATGTATCGTGATCGTGATGGCATTGCATTATTGTGACGTCACAGTTCGTATTGTGATACCATAACATCCATCAAGATGTTACAGCAGGTATTGTAATATCATCATATATATCATGACGTCACAACAGAAAGGTGATGCTCCAGACTGCCATAGCATGTATTGTAACGTCAGATCAGGTATTGGTTTTTCATTAGATGTATTACGATGTCATAATATATATTTTGCTGTCACAGTTTGTACTGTGACAAAGACTTTGGCTGTACAATACAAATAAATAACTTAATAAAAGGCCCTTACAGTTCATATGAACAAACAAATGTGTACTATAATTAATAGGTACACTTTGTATCGAAGTCAAACTTACATATATATGTTATAATGTGTCGTTTTTTAACTTACGACATCGTAAATTACACCTTTTTTTTCGAACACGTGTTAATATACTGTATTGTGTAGAAAAAACACGGAATATCAGGTCCGCGGCTGGTTAATCTACTGATATGGAGGTCTGCTTCACCCGAAATGAATATCAATATTCAATCGTTCAGGTTTTTAATATCATTTTGAAAAATGCTATTCTGAAAAAAATGTGTGTATTGGCTGTTTGCCGTATATGATCACCTGTGATAATTCTACACAGGTGAGAACATATAATGTACAGATCATATTGCTTGTGTTCCAAGTCTCGGGTTTATGTAAATGTACGATTTTCTGACAAAGGCCACTAGAGGCTACATAATAGTGACATTGTCGAGGTATACCCAGTCAGACTACAGAGTAGTGATATGCGCTATTAATTTTTGCAGTATCTCTACGAGTTATAGGACGATACAAAGACCCGCTCATATATCTGTTGGGTAATAATTTATACAAAATAAATCCTTATACCTCGTCTGACCGAAATATTCATCGAGACATCTTTAATATTTAAAAAATGATGGTAACAAAGACACAGACATGCGTCAGAATAAAAATATAAACGCACACTATATTCAGAACTGTCAAAAATAATTATGTACCAAATCAATGAGAATTTATCGCTGGTCCTTAAACGTCTTCCATTAACTGTTAGCAGATTTACAACGCCTTACCAGCCACTTAGGAGAAAACTTCACATGAAATTGTAGATAAATGAAATAAGATTGGACATATATCAGTTTAATCAATCGAAACTGGTTGTACGGTCTAATGAATTTTGTAAAGACGTTTATATGACATGGATCTTTGGTTCACCAATCAAACAACGATATGACAGCCGCAACACATATTAAAGCGTGTTTAGTTGTTTGTTGTCTGTCAATATATTCCGATACATAAAACAGCTTGAAGATGAAGTGAAAGTGATGTAATCCACATATCCATTGTCTCCTGGACGTTTGAAATGATAATCTGGTCCATTAGAAGCTTTAAAATAATTATGGTCTGATTATCGCTTCTTCAAGAAAATCTATCCTGATTCGTCTTTCTGAACAATTATAACAACGTAAAAAGGAAGAGTTGTACAGTATACTTGTCCTTCCTTATACAGCTAACTCTCTGTTACCAACTCGGGACCGGTATTCAGGGGAAATATTTCCGCAGGAACGAGAGAATGTCAAATGTGGGAAACACAAGATTTTTTTTAAGGAATTGTAACCTTGAAGTCCTTTTTTGTTTGCTTTGTGACCTTGAACTCCATTTTTGTTTGCTTTGTGACCTTGAACTCCTTTTTTGTTTGCTTTGTGACCTTGAACTCCAATAATATAAGTCTTATCGATTTGATCTACAGTCGTATTAGCTTTGAGGCATTGAAAACCAATCAGCTTAGCTCTGTGACCTTAAACTCCAACTTTCAATTATATAAGCTTTATGATCTTAAACTCAAACCACATTTGCCCCATGGCATTGAAAACCAGTTATGCTAACCATATGACCTTGAACTCCAAACCTATCAGCCCTTTTACCTTGAACTTTCATCATGTTTATCATATGACCTTGAATTCCTGATAGCTTCTCTAACTTGAACATGATCATTGGAGCGGAAGGCCTTGGATCCGGAATATAGTCAGTGTTGGTCAGATGAACACTAACATCTTTTAAGTTCTAAGATCCCAGCTACAGAGACATATCATTCTATATATTCTGTGATATTGTTTGTTGAAATATTAATTTATTCTCACGATAAAGTAAAAATGGATAAAAATATTAGTGATAAAAATGACAGTGATAAAAATGACAGTGTTAAAATGACAGTGATAAAATGACAGTGATCAAATGATAATGACGAAAATGACAGTGACGAAAATGATAGTGATAAAATGACAGTGTTAAAATGACAGTGACGAAAATGATAGTGATAAAATGAAAGTGTTAAAATGACAGTGATAAAATGACAGTGTTAAAATGACAGTGACGAAAATGATAGTGATAAAATGACAGTGTTAAAATGACAGTGATAAAATGATAATGACGAAAATGACAGTGTTAAAATGACAATGATAAAATAACATTGAGGATACAAACAGATGAATAATGCTACACGTTAAGATAAAACACATTAACAGAATTGTTGCTGACTTCACAGATATGACTTTGTGGCCAAGTAATTATCTGACCAAGTCATCAGATTCCGTAGTAGGTATTAAAGTGGGCAGTAATAGCGACATCTCCAAAGGCTGGCTGTAATGCGAGGTGATTTGACAGCTCTAGTTGAGCACCTTCCCGTTGTTAATGTCGGAATCCATCTCTTCGTGTTTGTCTTTTTTATTGTAGTTATGTAACTTTAATTTATGTCAAATACTTAACACACAGGAATTTGAAATAAAAAAGTCATTTTTATTTTAATCATTCGTCTGGGATTTTGGTACATGATAGAGATTGCTTGTCTGGTGAGGGCAGATACAAAACGGCGAGCTGGAAAGGTGAATAATACATCAAGTTAAAGCAAGCGACTCTCGCAACATATACGGCTAACATCGTGATGTATTTCGTCATCACATAGTGTTCACGTTGGGATGTCTCTCGTCACCACACACTGCGCCCTGTCACAATGTTTTTCGTTACAATTGTGGTACACATGATCCACGAAACGATGTCTTAAATCACAACACAGACACTACCCCCGTCACGATGTATCTCGGCCCCACACACGACCCTCGTCACGATGTCGCTCTTCAACATACATAGCCCTCGTCACGATGTTTCTCGCCATCACACACGAACCTCGTCACGATGTCTCTCTTCAACACACATTGTTCTCGTCACTATGCCTTTCGTCTTCACACATAGCGCTTGTAACGATGTCTCTCGTCACCACACACGGTCCGCGCCATGATGTCTCTTGCCACCACACATGGCCCTCGCCACACACGGTCTTTGTCACGATGTCTCTCGTCACCACACACGACCCTCGTCACGATGTCTCTCGTCACCACACACAGTCTTCGTCACGGTGTCTTTCGTCACCACACATGGTCCCCGTCAAGATGTCTCTCTTCAACACACATAGCCCTCGTCATAAAGCGGCCCTCGTCACGATGTCTCTCGTCACCACACACGGTCCGCGTCACGATGTCTCTCGTCACCAAACACGGCCCTTGTCACGATGTCTCTTGTCACCACACACGGCGCTCGACACGATATCTCTCGTCACAACACACGGTGCGCGTCACGATGTCTCTTGCCACCACACATAGCCCTCGTCACAATGTCTCTCGTCGCCGCACACGGTCTTTGTCACGATGTCTCTCGTCACCACACACGACCCTCGTCACGATGTCTCTCGTCACCACACACAGTCTTCGTCACAGTGTCTTTCGTCACCACACATGGTCCCCGTCACGATGTCTCTCTTCAACACACATAGCCCTCGTCATAAAGCGGCCCTCGTCACGATGTCTCTCGTCACCACACACGGTCCGCGTCACGATGTCTCTCGTCACCAAACACGGCCCTTGTCACGATGTCTCTTGTCACCACACACGGCGCTCGACACGATATCTCTCGTCACAACACACGGTCCGCGTCACGATGTCTCTTGCCACCACACATAGCCCTCGTCACAATGTCTCTCGTCGCCGCACACGGTCTTTGTCACGATGTCTCTCGTCACCACACACGACCCTCGTCACGATGTCTCTCGTCACCACACATGGTCCCCGTCACTATGTCTCTCTTCAACATACATAGCCCTCGTCATAAAGCGGCTCTCGTCACGATGTCTCTCGTCACCACAAACGGTCCGCGTCACGATGTCTCTTGCCACCACACATAGCCCTCGTCACAATGTCTCTCGTCGCCACACACGGTCTTTGTCACGATGTCTCTCGTCACCACACACGGCCCTCGTCACGATGTCTCTCGTCACCACACACGAACCTCGTCACGATGTCTCTCTTCAACACACATTGTTCTCGTCACTATGCCTTTCGTCTTCACACATAGCGCTTGTAACGATGTCTCTCGTCACCACACACGACCCTCGTCACGATGTCTCTCGTCACCACACACAGTCTTCGTCACGGTGTCTTTCGTCACCACACATGGTCCCCGTCACGATGTCTCTCTTCAACACACATAGCCCTCGTCATAAAGCGGCCCTCGTCACGATGTCTCTCGTCACCACACACGGTCCGCGTCACGATGTCTCTCGTCACCAAACACGGCCCTTGTCACGATGTCTCTTGTCACCACGCACGGCGCTCGACACGATGTCTCTCGTCACAACACACGGTCCGCGTCACGATGTCTCTTGCCACCACACATAGCCCTCGTCACAATGTCTCTCGTCACCACACACGGTCCGCGCCATGATGTCTCTTGCCACCACACATGGCCCTCGCCACACACGGTCTTTGTCACGATGTCTCTCGTCACCACACACGACCCTCGTCACGATGTCTCTCGTCACCACACACAGTCTTCGTCACGGTGTCTTTCGTCACCACACATGGTCCCCGTCACGATGTCTCTCTTCAACACACATAGCCCTCGTCATAAAGCGGCCCTCGTCACGATGTCTCTCGTCACCACACACGGTCCGCGTCACGATGTCTCTCGTCACCAAACACGGCCCTTGTCACGATGTCTCTTGTCACCACGCACGGCGCTCGACACGATGTCTCTCGTCACAACACACGGTCCGCGTCACGATGTCTCTTGCCACCACACATAGCCCTCGTCACAATGTCTCTCGTCGCCGCACACGGTCTTTGTCACGATGTCTCTCGTCACCACACACAGTCTTCGTCACGGTGTCTTTCGTCACCACACATGGTCCCCGTCACGATGTCTCTCTTCAACACACATAGCCCTCGTCATAAAGCGGCCCTCGTCACGATGTCTCTCGTCACCACACACGGTCCGCGTCACGATGTCTCTCGTCACCAAACACGGCCCTTGTCACGATGTCTCTTGTCACCACACACGGCGCTCGACACGATATCTCTCGTCACAACACACGGTCCGCGTCACGATGTCTCTTGCCACCACACATAGCCCTCGTCACAATGTCTCTCGTCGCCGCACACGGTCTTTGTCACGATGTCTCTCGTCACCACACACGACCCTCGTCACGATGTCTCTCGTCACCACACACAGTCTTCGTCACGGTGTCTCTCGTCACCACACATGGTCCCCGTCACTATGTCTCTCTTCAACATACATAGCCCTCGTCATAAAGCGGCTCTCGTCACGATGTCTCTCGTCACCACAAACGGTCCGCGTCACGATGTCTCTTGCCACCACACATAGCCCTCGTCACAATGTCTCTCGTCGCCACACACGGTCTTTGTCACGATGTCTCTCGTCACCACACACGGCCCTCGTCACGATGTCTCTCGTCACCACACACGAACCTCGTCACGATGTCTCTCTTCAACACACATTGTTCTCGTCACTATGCCTTTCGTCTTCACACATAGCGCTTGTAACGATGTCTCTCGTCACCACACACGACCCTCGTCACGATGTCTCTCGTCACCACACACAGTCTTCGTCACGGTGTCTTTCGTCACCACACATGGTCCCCGTCACGATGTCTCTCTTCAACACACATAGCCCTCGTCATAAAGCGGCCCTCGTCACGATGTCTCTCGTCACCACACACGGTCCGCGTCACGATGTCTCTCGTCACCAAACACGGCCCTTGTCACGATGTCTCTTGTCACCACGCACGGCGCTCGACACGATGTCTCTCGTCACAACACACGGTCCGCGTCACGATGTCTCTTGCCACCACACATAGCCCTCGTCACAATGTCTCTCGTCACCACACACGGTCCGCGCCATGATGTCTCTTGCCACCACACATGGCCCTCGCCACACACGGTCTTTGTCACGATGTCTCTCGTCACCACACACGACCCTCGTCACGATGTCTCTCGTCACCACACACAGTCTTCGTCACGGTGTCTTTCGTCACCACACATGGTCCCCGTCACGATGTCTCTCTTCAACACACATAGCCCTCGTCATAAAGCGGCCCTCGTCACGATGTCTCTCGTCACCACACACGGTCCGCGTCACGATGTCTCTCGTCACCAAACACGGCCCTTGTCACGATGTCTCTTGTCACCACGCACGGCGCTCGACACGATGTCTCTCGTCACAACACACGGTCCGCGTCACGATGTCTCTTGCCACCACACATAGCCCTCGTCACAATGTCTCTCGTCGCCACACACGGTCTTTGTCACGATGTCTCTCGTCACCACACACGGCCCTCGTCACGATGTCTCTCGTCACCACACACAGTCTTCGTCACGGTGTCTCTCGTCACCACACATGGTCCGCGTCACGATGTCTCTCTTCAACATACATAGCCCTCGTCATAAAGCGGCTCTCGTCACGATGTCTCTCGTCACCACACACGGTCCGCGTCACGATGTCTCTTGCCACCACACATAGCCCTCGTCACAATGTCTCTCGTCGCCACACACGGTCTTTGTCACGATGTCTCTCGTCACCACACACAGTCTTCGTCACGGTGTCTTTCGTCACCACACATGGTCCCCGTCACGATGTCTCTCTTCAACACACATAGCCCTCGTCATAAAGCGGCCCTCGTCACGATGTCTCTCGTCACCAAACACGGCTCTCGTCACGATGTCTCTTGTCACCACACACGGCGCTCGACACGATGTCTTTCGTCACAACACACGGTCCGCGTCACGATGTCTCTCGCCACCACACATGGCCCTCGTCACGATGTCTCTCGTCACCACACACGGTCCGCGTCATGTTGTCTCTCGTCACCACACACGGCCCTCGTCACGATGTCTCTCGTCACCACACACGGCCCTCGTCACGATGTCTCTCGTCACCACACACGGCGCTCGACACGATGTCTCTCGTCACCACACACGGCCCTCGACACGATGTCTCTCACCACCACATACAGCCCTCGTCACGATGTCTCTCGTTACCACACACGGCGCTCGACACGATGTCTCTCGTCACAATACACGGTCCGCGGCACGATGTCTCTCGCCACCACACATGGCCCTATTCACAATGTTTTTCGTTACAATTGTGGTACACATGATCCACAAAGCGATGTCTTAAATCACAACACAGACACGACCCCCGTCACGATGTTTCTCGTCATCACACACGAACCTCGTCACGATGTCTCTCTTCAACACACATCGTCCTCGTCACTATGCCTTTCGTCGCCACACACGGTTCTCATCACGATGTCTCTCGTCACCTCACACGGCCCTCGTCACGATTTCTCTCGTCACCACACATGGCCCTCGTCACGATTTCTCTCGTCACCACACATGACCCTCGTCACGATGTCTCTCGTCACCACACACGGCCCTCGTCACGATTTCTCTCGTCACCAAACATGACCCTCGTCACGATGTCTCTCGTCACCACACACGGCCCTCGTCACGATGTCTCTCGTCACCAAACATGACCCTCGTCACGATGTCTCTCGTCACCACACACGGCCCTCGTCACGATGTCTCTCGTCACCACACACGGCCCTCGTCACCAAACATGACCCTCGTCACGATGTCTCTCGACACCACACACGGCCCTCGTTAAACTTGATATACTAGATCATTCAGGATGTGATAGTCTTTAATGTTTCTAATAGTTTTTTTCCGGATAGAACGGATATGTTGTATTGAGTCAAGCAGATTGCTTTAGTTTTCATTGATGTGAATGAATTGATATAACCAGTGTATGATTCATCTACTTATTGAAACCAATGATTATTAACAATATCATCAGTTTTTTTTTAATTCTATGTTTTTGTCTTGAGTTGATTTCAAAAAGTGTTAATTGAAGTTGAAATCGCTCTGAGTCATGCAAGGTCCTTTGTTTGTACCACTTCTTCTGAACATTTGTTAAAGTAGCTTGCCATTTGTGACTGTCCTAAAGTCGATCACCTGATATGTTAAGGAAGATTATCATTTGTGACTGTCCTAAAGTCGATCACGTGATATGTTAAGGTAGCTTGCCATTTTTGACTGTCCTAAAGTCGATCACCTGATATGTTAAGGAAGATTATCATTTGTGACTGTCCTAAAGTCGATCACGTGATATGTTAAGGTAGCTTGCCATTTTTGACTGTCCTAAAGTCGATCACCTGATATATTAAGGTAGCTTGTCATTTGTGACTGTCCTAAAGTCGATCACCTGATATATTAAGGTAGCTTGTCATTTGTGACTGTCCTAAAGTCGATCACCAGATATGTTAAGGTAGCTTGCCATTTGTGACTGTCCTAAAGTCGATCACCTGATACATATATCAAAGAGCAAGAGTAACGCTTTTTTATTTGCACTTTTAAACAAATATTAAAGCACCGAGTGACTTTTACTGACACCTGTACATCAGATCGATAGTAAAACATTGTGGTTTTATCTGTCCCTCTCCTGAATAACCTTATCGCAGCTTCCGTTTCACGTTGTTTAGGAATGGGTTTAACACGTTAAGGTTACGCCCTCGACTTCAGTTATTTACTAACGATCCCGGTAGCGATCACTCATTACTAGGCTGCTGGGTTCAACAATGTAATTCTTACTCAATCACTCGTGATAAGTGTTACTATGTTATTCACTTTGATAAACACGAGATGTCATCCGATGTAACGAATTGCAACGAATATAGTAATTAAAAGAAAAGAATTATGAAATTCTGGAATAAGTCAGGGCCTCGTTTTCACTCGTCATTTCTTCACATAGAATTAAAAAAAAAAGTCAGACAAGTGAATAACACCTTCAAATACAAGTTTAGAAAATTTGAGGAAAATATTGAACTGAACTGCGTCATATCTGTTTCGTCTTTGATGCTTTGGGTCAACTATATTAAAAGGCAACTGAAGCCGACACTATGATATAACTGTTGCCAGAATATCGGGTAAATTTCAATGTTTCACTGTAGCTTCTGAGGTTGTTGACTCCACTGTACGTAATATATACGGAAGTGAAAAACAAACGGAATAATTTGATTTTTAATTCCGGACAGTTCCGTTTTATTTAATTCCTGTTTTTACTGACAACCATTCCTCTGTAACATGCATACTTCACTTGATAGCCCGATCTGACTATTTGAACAGGTACGTAGTTAGCAACGTTAGGCAGATAAGGCAATTGTCGGACACTCATTCAGCTATTTTTATCGATGATTGTTGAAGTCGGTAAAACCGACTTACTCAGGGTTTTAAGAAATATTTGATTTTAATGAAACACTAAATATAAAACCAACTGACAACCATGCTGTTTATATCTTACTTAGAAAGCTGCGTCATTCACTATTTTGAATACGAACTCATAATTACTAGTATCAGCGCACTTGCTGGTATTTCATCATCAATCTATTTCACTCACCTTTACATAATTTTGTATTGTTATCAACATGGTTTGTTTCTGATAACAATATTACAATGTACATTTTTTAATGAGCTATAGTGGACAATTTTTCAAATGGCGCTGGGAAGTGATTTTTGAAAATATGGAAAATGGGAATCGTTTTAAGTTTTAAGGAGAAAATGTTGTACGAAACGTAGGTCAATGGTTTTCAATATCAGATGTGGGAAATGACATAGACGTTGAGAAGTTTTTATACAATAGTGTATGTTGATATACATGTGTCTTTAAAGTAGGATTACATCAGGGGCTGTTTATAGATTGACAATAAAAAGGTAGACACAAACACGTCTAGACGATCCCAACCTGTAATAAAAGACATTCCGAACAGCACCTGTCAGAGGGTATCCCAATGTTTATCAGGTTTAAAATGCGCCTCCGATCACTCCCAAAATAACTTATACAATGAAGTTTGGTAGAGAACCTGGGTTTTTGCATCATTTATCTAAAGGACAAAATGAAAATCGACTTTACAATTGGTAATAAAGGTAAAAAAATCTCATTAATTTATAAGAAACTAATTAAACAAAGGACTGAGTTGCGACATTGCAGACAATTTCACAGCGATCAGTGCCTAACCGTTGAGCAAAATGTCTTAAGGTTGGACAATGTGTCTATATATTGAATAACGCGTCTTACCGTTGAGTAAAGTGTCTGAAGATTGGACAATATATCTATATATTGAATAACGCATCTAACGGTTGAGTAAAGTGTCTTAAGGTTAGACAATGTGTCTATATATTGAATAACGCATCTAACGGTTGAGTCAAGTGTTTGAAGATTGGGCAATGTGTCTATATATTGAATAACGCGTCTAAACGTTGAGTAAAGTGTCTGAAGATTGAACAATGTGTCTTTATATTGAATAACGCGTCTTACCATTGAGTAAAGTGTCTAAAGATTGGACAATGTGTCTATATATTGAATAAACCATCTAACGGTTGAGTAAAGTTTCTTAAGGTTGGACAATGTGTCTATATATTGAATAACGCGTCTAAACGTTGAGTGAAATGTTTGAAGATTGGACAATGTGTCTATATATTGAATAACGCGTCTTACCATTGAGTAAAGTGTCTAAAGATTGGACAATGTGTCTATATATTGAATAATGCATCTAACGGTTGAGTAAAGTGGCTAAAGATTGGACAATGTGTCTATATATTGAATAACACGTCTTACCATTGAGTAAAGTGTCTAAAGATTGGACAATGTGTCTATATATTGAATAACGCGTCTTACAATTGAGTAAAGTGTCTGAAGATTGGACAATATGTCTATATATTGAATAACGCGTCTAAACGTTGAGTAAAGTGTCTAAAGATTGGACAATGTGTCTATATATTGAATAACGCGTCTTACAATTGAGTAAAGTGTCTAAAGATTGGACAATGTGTCTATATATTGAATAACGCGTCTAAACGTTGTGTAAAGTGTGTGAAGATTGGACAATGTGTCTATATATTGAATAACGCGTCTTACCATTGAGTAAAGTGTCTAAAGATTGGACAATGTGTGTATATATTGAATAATGCATCTAACGGTTGAGTAAAGTGACTAAAGATAGGACAATGTGTCTATATATTGAATAACACGTCTTACCATTGAGTAAAGTGTCTAAAGATTGGACAATGTGTCTATATATTGAATAACGCGTCTTACAATTGAGTAAAGTGTCTGAAGATTGGACAATATGTCTATATATTGAATAACGCGTCTAAACGTTGAGTAAAGTGTCTAAAGATTGGACAATGTGTCTATATATTGAATAACACGTCTTACCATTGAGTAAAGTGTCTAAAGATAGGACAATGTGTCTATATATTGAATAACACGTCTTACCATTGAGTAAAGTGTCTAAAGATTGGACAATGTGTCTATATATTGAATAACGCGTCTTACAATTGAGTAAAGTGTCTGAAGATTGGACAATATGTCTATATATTGAATAACGCGTCTAAACGTTGAGTAAAGTGACTAAAGATTGGACAGTGTGTCTATATATTGAATAACGCGTCTAACGGTTGAGTAAAGTTTCTTAAGGTTGGACAATGTGTCTATATATTGAATAACGCGTCTGAACGTTGAGTGAAATGTCTGAAGATTGGACAATGTGTCTATATATTGAATAACGCGTCTAAACGTTGAGTAAAGTGTCTGAAGATTGGACAATGTGTCTATATATTGAATAACGCGTCTAACGGTTGAGTCAAGTGTTTGAAGATTGGGCAATGTGTCTATATATTGAATAACGCGTCTAAACGTTGAGTAAAGTGTCTGAAGATTGAACAATGTGTCTTTATATTGAATAAACCATCTAACGGTTGAGTAAAGTTTCTTAAGGTTGGACAATGTGTCTATATATTGAATAACGCGTCTAAACGTTGAGTGAAATGTTTGAAGATTGGACAATGTGTCTATATATTGAATAACGCGTCTTACCATTGAGTAAAGTGTCTAAAGATTGGACAATGTGTCTATATATTGAATAACGCGTCTAAACGTTGTGTAAAGTGTGTGAAGATTGGACAATGTGTCTATATATTGAATAACGCGTCTTACCATTGAGTAAAGTGTCTAAAGATTGGACAATGTGTGTATATATTGAATAATGCATCTAACGGTTGAGTAAAGTGACTAAAGATAGGACAATGTGTCTATATATTGAATAACACGTCTTACCATTGAGTAAAGTGTCTAAAGATTGGACAATGTGTCTATATATTGAATAACGCGTCTTACAATTGAGTAAAGTGTCTGAAGATTGGACAATATGTCTATATATTGAATAACGCGTCTAAACGTTGAGTAAAGTGTCTAAAGATTGGACAATGTGTCTATATATTGAATAACACGTCTTACCATTGAGTAAAGTGTCTAAAGATAGGACAATGTGTCTATATATTGAATAACACGTCTTACCATTGAGTAAAGTGTCTAAAGATTGGACAATGTGTCTATATATTGAATAACGCGTCTTACAATTGAGTAAAGTGTCTGAAGATTGGACAATATGTCTATATATTGAATAACGCGTCTAAACGTTGAGTAAAGTGACTAAAGATTGGACAGTGTGTCTATATATTGAATAACGCGTCTAACGGTTGAGTAAAGTTTCTTAAGGTTGGACAATGTGTCTATATATTGAATAACGCGTCTGAACGTTGAGTGAAATGTCTGAAGATTGGACAATGTGTCTATATATTGAATAACGCGTCTAAACGTTGAGTAAAGTGTCTGAAGATTGGACAATGTGTCTATATATTGAATAACGCGTCTCACCGTTGAGTAATATATTGAATAACGCGTCTCACCGTTGAGTAAAGTGTTTGAAAATTGGACAGTGTGTCTATATATTGAATAACGCGTCTAACGGTTGAGTAAAATGTCTTCATGTTTTATATGTGACTACATATTGAAAAACGCGTCGAACAGTTGAACAAAGTGTCTTAAGGTTGGACAATGTATCTATAAATTGAATATTGCGTCTTACTATTGAGTAACGTGTCTTAAGATCGATTGGACAATGTGTCTATATATTGGAATACGGATCTTATAATTGAAAGATGCAGCTACACCATGGGTAACTTGTTTATACACAAGATGATATATCTTAACATTGAACATCATGTATAAACAATAGTGTCTAAACATCAGAAACAAGTGTCTAAGCATTGAACAAGATGTCTTAGCATTTGATAACATACATGTATGTTTGGTGTGTAACATACAATGGTTTACATACATGTATGTTTGGTGTGTAACATACAATGGTTTACATACATGTATGTTTGGTGTGTAACATACAATGGTTTACATACATATATGTTTGGTGTGTAACATACAATGGTTTACATACATATATGTTTGGTGTGTAACATACAATGGTTTACATACATGTATGTTTGGTGTGTAACAGATTTGGTATCTTTGGAAAATGTATGTAGATATTCAACTTGATAGCAATGAACAACTGTTCTATTTATAGCAATAGATGATAAAATTTATAACACTTAAGTCTATCACGCGGTTTCTCAGAAATCCAATGGCTCGTTCTCGACTGAGATGTAACAATGTGGAGACAACGATAACGGACGTCAACTTCGATATAAAGTACAAATATTTGTTACAGAATATTAGCTACCATGTATTCCCGAAGAGATATTGAAACTTAAGATAAATTCGTTGATTCGTAATGTTTAATGGAATTAAACGAGTCCTTCCAAATTTATTTTGATCGGAGATTGGTGTTTCTGAGCGATCTTACCTTTCTCGTCTGAACGAGAGTGATGTTATCCAACCATATTACACGCTTTACAGCTTAACATGTTTAATATTGATATACTGATTTTAATGTTGAGCTTCTTAAATTTTAGAAAATTACGTTCAAATGTTGTTTTATTTTCGCTTTTTTTGTTAAGGGTATTGTTAAGTTTTCGTTGGTCTATTTCTATCATAAGGATTTACAAAAACCTGTGGTTTCATCTTGATCGCGCGCACTGCACCTTGGTCTGTTCGTGATGTCTTTAACTTGATTCCTTCTTGTATCCACAAACATCCAGAGTGATTAACAGATTGTTGGTTACATTCCACAGTACTGTGGTGGCCACACGTACCAAACGACTGGGTGGGTGTTGTACCGAGGTTACACGAGGTAAAGACATGTGTTATCCTAAAACAATGCACAAATACCACAATCTGGACTGTATCATCAGGGTTTTACCCTGAAATTTTACAGCATAAAGGAAATTAGTAAATATTTGTTTATAGACTTACAGGTATAGACTATAGTAAAAGGGCGATTACTGGCGAATTTTAACGGAAACGGATCTCAAACTTAATCTTTGCATTAATTCCAGAAGCTGTTGTATCTATAGGTCAACTCTCCCGAAATCATCTGTTGTTTGTCATATTTCACAACTACCGCTAGTTATAAAATGTAATAATAAAAAAAAGGGCATGAAGGAAGTTTTATGTGTATGACGACTGGTTGTGGTCGACGCAAGAATCTGCACAGTTATGTCTGTAAATTCTGGAAAAGTCTGTTAGTGGTCAACTGAAGTGATGGGCGATGACCATGGTGACCATTAAAGCCTTCTTGTTGCTACTAGCTAATGTTAAGGACTGGTCAGTGCTTTCACGAACAAGGAAATCTCTGACCTGTAAAAACAAATGACACACTGTTGTAAACGTCTACCGTAAATGTATTGTATACGACAGTTAATTTTCCCGCTGTTTTTCCAATATAAAAAAAGAAAATGTATTTCAGTGCAGAGGCAACGCACTTGTCTTTCATGTTAACTTGCGGTGTTCTATTCCCAGAAAGGACGTGAAAAAGTATATGATCACTCGCCTGACGGTTTCCACCCACAGCAAGACTCCTCACGCGCGTCAATGATTAATAAAAGCTGGAATAACTTATTTCGAAATTGTTGTAAAATGAATATTTAGCGGATGGTTTTTTAATTTGGATGTTAAGAAATTTTCCCCGAGAAAAAAAAAAAAAAAACGGATGACGGTATATGGAGGTTTGGCTATTCGTGCATTACTTCTGATAGAACTAAACACGACCCTGTCTTACACATCGTTATAGGATGGCTTTTACAGCCTCTGAATCTCGGTTTACGATCTCACGGTCTGTTTTGTATATACCGATAATTGTCGCCTCAAGCTCTGTGGTATTTTGGCAATCACTGATCGCAATGACCATCCTGAATGACCCTTCTGCGTTCTCACGTGTGTATAACCAGGTGTCGGGAACAAGCCCTGCAACAGTTACTGCCGGCGTGTCAGGGAACAGATTCCCCGAGTCAGGAATATCATGTTTATTTGTGTTAGACAAGATTTATAGTGATACTGAGTAGATACCAACTGGTACACAACGATCAGCACGAATCTAACATTCATTGATACTTGTATGTCTTACGGCTCATTTCATTTACTGTAAAGCCACCAATTTAAGGGAAATTCATTCTCACTGGGTCCATACGTATTCTTACAAATTCATGTATCTTCATACAAATTAACTGTAGAAGTAATTATCAGTAGATTTATTTAATGATTGGCCCATGCCATCAAGTGCTCGCGAAGGAGTGTTTGTTTTCGGAAAAAAAAACGAAAATTGCACCCCTCGAGAGTTTATTTTAGAGTGTTGTGGATAAGCTTTACTTTTCTTGCCGAACAGGAAAGTTCTGTGGATGCGACTGGAATGGGATGACAAGTTTTCCTGTTGGAAAATGGCGTCAACGCCAGCCAACGCCATGACGTCTTCAGAATGATAGAACTACTGGTCTTTCTCGATATAGAACCGTGGTTAAATTGTCATTTACCACAACAAGTAGGATTTTCCTATAAATACCGCCCAAAACCATCTCATTTCCGCCGCCAAACCGGAAGTTGCAAAACGGTCATTTCTACATGCTTCGCCTTTCGTAACTGTGTTGCACACAGAACCGGAACTCCTCTGAAAACAGGACCTTGTTCCATTGTCGTAAGGTCTAGCGACAGTGAAGGTGACGTCACAACAAAATGGGCACAGTGCACGGTCGCTGTGCTTTTAACTGGTAGACAGTCAATCTGTTGCGGACTGTTTGGACAGACACAAACCGCCATTTATAGTCTATAATGCTGTTACGAGTTGATTACGGAAGTGTATTACACGCCTGCGAAGGTCACCTCTATCAATCGTTTTGCGGGGTAAGCGTCTTTGTGGACCACCTGTCGTTGACCCAGTTTTATTTTAAAGACTTTAAAAACTGGGAAATTATCTTTGCACTGCAACCAAAATGCTGTGCCACTCGAGACCGAGACCCTTCAGCCTGAATCACGCCAACGCCCCCTTGCATTGTTTGTTTGTTGGGTTAATTTTCCTGTTTGAACCTTAAGAACCTGGTAGTTACCTCACTGAACAATATATGGGAGACCCTTCACCTTTCATCGGGAGCAATTGTGGTAAAGTGTTTTCCGCGAGGCAGCAACCACGTCAGCACTGACGTGCCTGTTTCTCAGCTTCCTGAGAAACACAAACCGCAACGGGAAGGTAGTGCCGTCAACCTCAGGTTACATAAACCTACGCTCTAACCGATATTTATCATATAGCCTCTCTGTATTTATATCATTAAAACACGGTTTGGTTAATTCTATGCCATGAGAAGCTTAGAGACAGATATCTGAATTAAAAAAATAACCCGAAGAAACATGTTAGTCACAGAAGTTCTTCATTGAACTCTTCTGATGACACAGAAATTCACGCCTGGATGATTTCGGTAAATCCATTTGATTTTGTAATCCAAACTACTTTTTTCTAATATTTTAAAAACGTCAATTTGTTTTTCCTTATTTACATGCATTCCTTAAGGAAACATACTGACCTTTCTTTTCTTGTTGAGTAATATCTTAAGCTGATAAATATAGCTCCAAATGAATGCCTATAGCACACGTGGCCCTAGGTATAATAGGACCTAGATGTGACCTTGACTGCTTCCGAGGACAAACATTTATATGACCGAGACATCCATTTACAATCCAGTCCAGACAGATGTAGTGACGTAATGATATAACTGTCGCATGGACGGTAAACAGTGAATCTAGGCGACACTAAACAGTTCCAGTTTACACTGGGATTGGTGAACAATCCTAAAGATTTGGCTCTCTGCGGGCTATACCGGTGTTAAATACACTGATAAAGCAAAGTGCCTTTTGATTCTGTCAGGCAAAACAAAAACAATGTGTGTTGTTTGTTTCTACTTTATTGTTTTACAGGTAATACACAAGGTAAATAGACTTCCAGTGAGG
Source organism: Ylistrum balloti (assembly GCF_031769215.1). NCBI lineage: Eukaryota > Metazoa > Mollusca > Bivalvia > Pectinida > Pectinidae > Ylistrum > Ylistrum balloti. Next base: position 122,711 of record NW_026782453.1, on the reverse strand, counting down.
TTACAACCACAGTGATGTATCAGACCCCGCCCTCCCCTATAATCAGACATCCCGTGAGGTTACAACCACAGTGAGGTATAAGACCCCCCCCCACCCCCTCCACACCCCCTATAATCAGACATCCCGTGAGGTTACAACCACAGTGAGGTATCAGCCACCCCCTCTATAATCAGACTTCCCGTGAGGTTACAACCGGTGAGGTATCAGCCACCCCCTCTATAATCAGACATACCTAAAGGTTACAACCACAGTGAGGTATCAGCCACCCCCTCTATAATCAGACTTCCCGTGAGGTTACAACCACAGTGAGGTATCAGCCACCCCCTCTATAATCAGACATACCTAAAGGTTACAACCACAGTGAGGTATCAGCCACCCCCTCTATAATCAGACATACCTAAAGGTTACAACCACAGTGAGGTATCTGTCACCCCCTCTATAATCAGACATACCTAAAGGTTACAACCACAGTGAGGTATCTGTCACCCCCTCTATAATCAGACATACCTAAAGGTTACAACCACAGTGAGGTATCTGTCACCCCCTCTATAATCAGACATACCTAAAGGTTACAACCACAGTGAGGTATCAGTCACCCCCTCTATAATCAGACTTCACGTGAGGTTACAACCACAGTGAGGTATCAGTCACCCCCTCTATAATCAGACTTCACGTGAGGTTACAACCACAGTGAGGTATCAGTCACCCCCTCTATAATCAGACTTCACGTGAGGTTACAACCACAGTGAGGTATCAGTCACCCCCTCTATAATCAGACTTCACGTGAGGTTACAACCACAGTGAGGTATCAGTCACCCCCTCTATAATCAGACTTCACGTGAGGTTACAACCACAGTGAGGTATCAGTCACCCCCTCTATAATCAGACTTCACGTGAGGTTACAACCACAGTGAGGTATCAGTCACCCCCTCTATAATCAGACTTCCCGTGAGGTTACTACCACAGTGAGGTATCAGTCACCCCCTCTATAATCAGACTTCACGTGAGGTTACAACCACAGTGAGGTATCAGCCACCCCCTTTATAATCAAACCACCTGGTTCACTGTATAGCGTCTGACGGAATTATTTCATGTTTATCGCCTGTTTTCATCTCTGAAAATGTGATATAATTACAATACTTCATCAAATCTGGAGAACCAATAACGATTCTAAGCTGATCATTACATAGCGCTTATTAAGCACACAATACTCTTTTGGCCGAGACTTAAAACTGACATTAAATGAATCATTTCCGGTCTTCCTAGTTCACCCACGCCTTTTTAGAATACGAGATATTTCCATGACAATTATGACACACCAGTGCATGTAAATCACATTTTATGCATGTAAAATGTGCGTGAAGGTATGTATTAATCGACACGTCCGTTGTCAGGAACATTTGTGACTTTGTCTCTTGATAACTGGTGGTCGCTTCCTCACTGAACCACATTCAGGAGGTCCGTCGCGTTTCACCCAACGCGCTTTAGATAAAATATTTTGTCCAACGACACGACAAACGAAAAGTACAGACCTGTCCGTTTCATAGATTCCTGTAAACCCCCCAAACTGTCAGACAGGGAGCGCTTAATCAACACCTCAAATCTTTAACTAAGGTTGTAAAGCCCCAATGTTCAACCCACTGAGTTATCCCCCTTTGTTCTTTTTTTTCAATTGTTATTTATATTTTACATACATCAATCGAAATCGACAACTAAAGACATATCTTCTGATTGTGTTATTGAGTAATAAAAAGTTTCAATGATTAAATATGCTAACCAGAAACCGAAAGTAGTTTGACGAATACTTCTTTAAGTCATTGTCTTGCCTGACTCGATGATATTTCCTTCCTGCTACAAACAATTTTTTTCCTAGTGCGTAATGATAGAAATCTAACCCGGATTCCAAGTATTGTTATCTTACAGATATGAAAATAAGATTGGCAATTAACCTCATTAAATGAGAACATTCGTCTAGGCTTTGAGGTTGTAGGTTTGAATCCCATTTTCCATCAATGCATACTTCAAGGTCTCCATCTCTTACATTGTTTTAACTTGTAGAGCACGTGTATGCAATGAATCGATTTCCGTGTGAAAACCTTACGGGAACCAAGTAATTCACTTCTCCAGTTCTGCACAGGAAATTCTCAAAGTTCCAGTCACGTGATGAAACTAATCGCGAATATAAATCCGGAATAATCCGGAACAAAGTTCTTTCTGACTCGTTTATTAGATCTTTCATCCCTTGACTTAACTAGGTCACATATTGGAGACATTTATGTTCGATCGATTCTCTTTCCTATATAAGGGTTTTTTTGTCTAAGATTTTAAAATTCAATTTTCATATCAATCGTACTGTGAATCGTCTCACCCTACCCCTCCCAGTTTGTGACATCCTGACCTCCAATAATACTCGCTGACATACGTCATCCTCGCGTAACAAAAAAACAAGGTCACGAGCTCGTTATCAGCTTAAGGGGAAGTAAAACAAAGAATTTAACTTGGTGTTCAATCAATTTTTTCTAACTAAAATATTTATTCAAATTTAGAAGTTTTTATTAAATGAAAACAATTGGCGACAAAAATATCAATATGACATTTTCACTACAAAGACATCAAGCCCTTTATTTGTTATCACACGTGTTTTCAGATAACAACAACATCACCACAGAAACAACAGACACGTCAAACTGCAGAATGTCGATACGAGGGCAAAATATGAACAAAAGGAGCACAAGTAAAAAGTGCCGTGTGTTCCGAAAAGTTTAGCGTTTTCTACTTCATTAAACAACGGACACCTCGCTAAGGAGCATTAAACATATCTAACGAGGTTAAGCTTGTATTAACTGTACACCTATGATTATTTAAGGATGGAATGCACAGCGAAATAGAATATTATTCCATGACATTATGACCAAAAGAATATGCTGATATCAAACAGGCCCAAGTTTCACGAATCTTCATAAACTGACATACTACCATAATTTAAGGAACTTTTACCATAACTTATGTTTTCCTATGGACAATTTTAAGTTAATGAAAATTCTTTCAAATGAGGAAGATTCATGAAACGAGGAATTTGCATCGAAAGTCAGATTTAATGTATCACAATGTTTTAAAGTCTACAACATGTTTCACTTTCTGTATGTCTCTTCCTTCTTCAAGAAATGATCTTTTCATACAATTTCGATCACGTTTTTGCAATGTTACATTTTCATTCAAAACGATAATTATTCTTGAAATAAAAGCCTTTTTTTTAAATTTAAAATGTATTTCTTAATCTGTAAAACAGCTAAAGAAATTACGTCTACCAACACAAACCTACCAGTAACACCAATCACTGCCATTGTAGCAGTAACTACGACTACAATTCCAAATTGATCAACAATTTAGCACACTGTTTATCGCATATGGGTTAAGATGAAAATTGGTGTCCGGATGGCGCTGTGTTCGATATAAACATCCGGGATACCAGGAACAGGTACCGTGACCGGTATCCTCCCACAGTAAGACCCAGTAAACGATTTTTTTTTTCATTCTAAAAATACAATTTACAATGTAAATCAACAATGTTTACAACATTTAACTTGAACCTAAATAAAGAAGAAGACATGTAAAGTAAAACGTAAGCTACTTGCTCAATTTACTTGTCACTTGTCCGATCAGTACCAGCTAGGTAGACCAATATTGGTTGTTACGGTTTGTCAAACCACTGTGGCAGAGCTATATAACCAGGGACAATACTGCACATCACTTTGAGGGATTTAGGTCGCTGTAACTCTCCTCTGTGCACGCCATTTGTTACACTTTCAGTTTCAAGTGTCCCAATTTCTGTCAAAGCTGAAACATGGATATCTCTCCTCATTTACACAGAAACAAAACTTAATGTTTGGTCGATTAATATACAATTCTACGAATACTCTATTAAAACAGAAGTATAAAACAATGTTAAATTTATTAAATAGTAGTTTAGAATATCGATATTTTTCACAATATTTTCAATTTCAGTACCAGTTAACTGGTTTCCTGGTCCAGACTACAAGGGAAAAACCTTTGCATATGTCTCCTGAAAAAGTGAAAAACCGCTGTGTTCAACAGCTGTTGCGGTATAAAGACACTAGAAATGTTCAACAGGGCAAGATAATGTCAGACAAAGTGTACTTGTTTTCATTGTGACCTTGCAGGCGAGTTAAAATAACTAGATACTTTAAACATAATGCCAACTTGAATCTGAAATGATGAATGTGATAACACGAAGACCTGATTACTTCTCCAGCAAATGTGTAAACTCGATATCAACGTTACAACAAAATGAACAGAATGAAATTGATGAACTAGCAATGTTCTGTTGTTTGTCGTGTGATCTTAATTGATGCAGTTAACCAGAATTTCGGCAATTTTGACAAATCTCCCAGCCAAAATCAAATGTTAAGGACCATCACCTAAGTGTCCCTGTGTTTCATTTGACAGTTTGTTTAAAGCATGCGAATAAATAAATGACCCCTTCTTATCCACCGGCCAGTGATTATACAACCTTAATAAATGTTACTTTTTTAACTTCCTGTATTTCTAACCTTACTCTATGACATCAAATGAAGATATGTTTACGTGTTGATGGTCCTTAACTGGCGATGGCCAGTTCGTGGTAAGTAGTAGAGACTCGATATAATGTACATCGTAAAAAGAATTTGAAACCCTGTTGTATGCATACTATATTTCTCACGGTAGATCTGAATTCCTAGACAGAAACGTGTCGTCCTTATCTATATGGTTGCAATATTAATTAGGAATTACGATCGTGGTGTTTTACGTAATACCCATAATGCATCTTGATATTGCACGGCGTCCCAATTTGAGCACATTGTTAACACTAGCTGTAATACCCAGGCTTGAATCTACATTATAACTGTTTTTACATAAATAGCAGTTTGTTAGGAATTTTCGGCAATGATTGCCACTGCAATCTTATCTTAATTTTGAACTGAAATATGTTTTACACAAATTAGCGTCATAACGTCTCTTATTTAAAAGTACTTGTGCATATTCATATAACTAAAGCAAACATAAGTACATACTTTATACCGTGTAGGAAAGGCTTAATATTTACACGGAATAATGTTTGTCAGCAGGAAACACATTAGATCATTCATAGAAACCATATTTTTAAACAATGCTTGCCCTTTCTACATAAAACATGTGATGTTTTCTTTACAGCTGAATGATCTTTCATTCGCCATTCAAACTGGAATTTCTCAACATTCTCATTTGAGGAAGAGATTTTACCTACTTGGATAGACCAAGATGTCGTTGATGAAAGAGAAAACGTTTGCCCTTCCGGAACACCTTGTATTATTCGCCTTGTATTTTCCCAGGGTCAAAGTGTTAATCTGTTTTTGTTGCTATTTTGTCGTCGTTCAAAGAAATCTATATTAAAATTTTGGCATGTCGGTGTTCTCTTGTTGTTTTGGCATGAATTGTGAAACATTTACGCAGACATTGTAAACCTTTGCGACATTCCGACTAACCTTTATAACATAGTTATATTTATGTTCCTTACAGGAGAATTGTTTTGTCGGCAGTTCATTACTTCTCTTCTAAGGAGAAAAACATAATAAACTTACACTACTTTGACTGGAAATGCGTCATCTTTATCCTGCGAGAAATAAATCACAGCGCCACCTATTTATGTGTTATCTCCCCTGTTACAAGAAAACGTTTCGATCACTGTCAGGTATGCTCACCCACGCCTTTTGACCACACGTGTTTTCTGATTTATCACAATAAAACAATTTCTTACTTTTTATAAATTGTAAGTCATTCACTGAAATTGTACTGAAATTATAAGAGATTATAAGTTATCATCGTTTGACATGGATTGAAGGTATGGTATTTCAACTCCACTGAAAGTAATGAAAGTCGATTGCCCGTATCTATGGAAATACCAATTTAACGACTATCACGATGACCGCTTTTGTTTCTATATATAACTTTCGCGTGTTGATACTGATTGTCTCCCTTGTCAGACATAGCGACGGAATAGACTCCACCAACCATTGGTTTGTTTACTCAGACACCATTCTTTTTTATCATGTTAAACAGCGTGTGGACAGACAGGAATGATTTAAATGATATCGATGGAAAGGAAATCAATACATATCAGCGATAGATCTAAGTAAAACCCAAACCATGGGTCTCCGTACCTGTGGTCATCACAGTGTGTTCTGTAAATGTGTGGGTACATGTAACTGTATCTTCATTTTTCTTTTATCAACAATAAAAGTGAAAGGTCATCGAAATTTATAGTAATTTTCTCCAACAATTTCATCAATTAATCATGCTAGACTGTACTGAGGATAAGGGGTTATTAATCGCCTATATGTTCTCCTTCCAACATAATTCTACCGGACACGCGCACTCGATGACGCCCCATGTTATGCACATGCATGTGAAGAAACTGCAAGGACCGTTGCAATGTATCTCCAGAAAAGTCAAAAGTCGTTCGACATGGGTTTTAAGTGTTTATCTGTAAAATTGTTTTATCTTATGTAGCAGTCGTTCATTTTATAAAAAAAAAAACAAATAAAAAAAGCACGTGATTCTATTTCCACGTGTCACGTCACGTGACCAGATAACGATAAACATTGCCACCAGAAATAAGGCAATAGATGTGATGAAACAAATAACAAATTAGAATAGTATAACAAAATATTCTAAATAGATCGTGTCACCTGACACTGTATGATCATCATTTGTTCTTCATGGTTTGTATCTTCACCCTTTTCTCTTCTTTCTTTCTGATTGCTCATAAGTATATAAATTGGATAGCTTCTCCTCAGAATTAGCACTAGTAATAATTGTTTGGTTGTTATAGTCTAAGAGATGGTCGCCTGTAGGCTAATATATTTTTTTCTTATCAATCCTGAATCGGACAATGTCCTATACAGCTCGGTTCAGAAACAAATAGATCCTACAAAGAAACTTTGATAATGATCCATCATATTCTTAATATCCGCCCATCGGCCATTTTAACAGTCTCAAAATCGACAATGCGATACGGACCAAGAAAACCTACATATAGAATTTGAGAACGACCCACCTAATACATCTAAAGAAATGGCGATAAAGGACTTTATTTGTCAAAATCTTATATGACCACTTATCAGTCGTTCTGATCGACCTATATAAAGGAAACGTCTGGAAATCATACGAATGTTTCCCATAATTCAAAGCATACATGATATCCGGGAAGTCTCCTAATTACACGTACTGACAAATAAACAATTAATTACCACTTCTATAGCGGAAAGTCCGGCAGACAATGCCACTAGCATTTGTAATGTTCAGCTCGGATTCCTTAAAACTCGCAATTGAGAATACGTGGTGATTACAAAATGTACACGAAATGGTTTTGAATACGTGGAAGGTCTGTTTTCCAGCCATTCAATTTGATACGATTTGATACAAATTATGTTATCCTTTATAAATTATCCTGCAATGTGAAACAGCTTGGTTTTATATCCACGCATTAGATATCGAGTTCCTAACTTAACTAATTCCACATTTCAAACACAAATGCCGCGAATACGTGCAGTAAAGAAATACTCCGCTATACCATTGGCCAAGTTAATAAGAGAACGTGTGGGGTAATGGACATTTTGTCAAACAAAACTGTTTAGTATAACAAATAGAGATGGATTATCGCACAGGGTGAAAGCTTGTTAGTTAATTATACTGTTAAAGAAACGTACGTCTTCAGGATCTTCACGAAAAGTAAATATCTATAAACGAAAATAGGAGCAGATTTTTTCTGAACATCTTTTTTCATTATATTTTATTTTAAACATATCTGACATCGGTCCGACATGTCACTGAACCTTATAACTTGACCGGATACGTACCTGGTCGACTTTCAGGTCTTTATATTCTGTTACCTGTAAATATATACCAATCTAGATCCATAACTACTGGCAAAACGTCTTGTAAAATGTGTTCAATTCTCATAACATCGGAAGTCAGATTAAACTATTGTGAGAAAACTATCAATGAATTATGCTTGTATTGTAGAGTTGTAAATGTCAACATTGGCGTCGTGATTCCCACGCCCTAGTATACCTCTGTTCCGTTATCTGGTAGTCAGCTCTTTGCTTTGATGTCCTGACACCTCCTCGTCACTGCACTATGGCTATTGTGTCTGCTGAGTCGACAAAAGTAACTAAATATTATTGTTAATATTTGTGCACTATCAATAAAGGTAATGTACGTAACTGAGAACTTTCACGAGGCGCCATATATTTACGATTTTTTTCTATTATAAAGGCGATCTGTCATCTTTAACAAAAAATCTCCATTTCCTTTCATAGATTGTCTCCCCTTGAACTCGTTTATGATTTCGCATTTCCCGCCAATTATAAGATCGACTGTATCTTTAGGCTTCCCGCGGTTGTTAGATATTGTCTTCACGTAAAAGAAGATTAATACGCTAACCATAATTATATACATTATATAGAGAAGACATAGTCAGTGTCTGAAAATATAAGCTGTATTTTGGCCAGGGCGAAGAAAAATCAAACTATTGAAACTTAAACAGTTTTGTTGTTCAATCTGTGTTTACCTGACATTGACGTTACGCTGAAGTTTGCCTGATGACGGACGCCAAAGTAATTACTCCGCCAGGAAATATAGTTCCAAACTTCATCAGATATAATAAAGATCTTATTAACTTTCTTATATCAATATGCTCATTATAACATGTAGAATCCCTTAATTTAACAACAATTTATGTTTCTAAATGTAATATCTAAGTAAATTCAGAAAGTAATTCTGTCGAATAACTGCACGTGCCATAAAACAGTTGTTTTCCGTCTATGCCGAATAAAGCAAAAATACACGTGGCAGTGCCAGTTGCAGGATAAATATTTATATATCTTTAAAACTGGACATTCATGTATAAAAAATACTATTAACTTATAACTAAGTGTGTTGATAGACTGTCACTCTTAACTCTTAACAATTCTGATACTAGATTTAGTCTTCCTGTCATTGGCTATATTCATGAAAATATTACTTAACATTTTTTTTTCGCCTTAGTGTATTACATAAAGTAAGTACGATTTGAAGAAACAATACGGCATTTTATTTAATCGTTCGTGTAGACCGGAATCAGCCGAGATGTAACGAATGCCTTCGTCTACGGACAGGTGCTTTACCATCGTTAAAACACTATGAAGATTGTACTCCTCGACACAGAACAAATTGCGGAAACATGTGGTCTTATTTAAAGCAGCTACACTCCAATTGCATTTCTAAATACGACGTCGGTCATAAATGTAATGATACCCAGATAAAATCACTTCAAAAGTTTTTTATTTATCTTTTTATTTTCGATATGATTTATTGGACAAATGGTAATTTTTCCTAGTTCTGACCATTTGTTGCTTTCATCTTCGGAATTTAAGGTTTCCATTGTGAAAAAGTTGGGAACGAATACATGTATCATATATGTTTTTCCAAACCGAAAAGTGCTGAATTACTTTCCGATCGATGTTCGTCACTTTTCGGAAAGTTAAAAAAGAGTTGTTTTTCCCATTTACTAGGAACCAAACGAAAATACCCATTAAGTTATAGATATGATCAATGAAGTAATAGCAACAACACGGACAAGTGCATTGTCAAATTTTCAAGGCAACCTGGACCCTTTATCAAGACACAAATATTGCATGAATTACATCACATACATAGAACATAAAACAAATAAACAAAGTTATGTAAAATGTAAATATTTGGATAAAATTATATAAGGGTTAAAATGGCAGTTTTTGGTTTAGAACAACAAACGTTTTTGTTTGTGTGTTTTTTTCTGTTTACACAATCGTTTATATATCAATATAGCAATATACATCGCCATGCAATGTTGTCGTACATTGAACACGTGTAGTTTATTATGACTGGAAGAGAGTAGAGGTTGAAATTTTAACGAAACATTACTCAAAATGAGACATTTTCGCTAAAATCATGAAGCGAAAAAGGACAGCCCTAATATGTGACTTTTCTTCCCGGTGGAAAGAAAAGAATTTCGTAAATATTCTAATATATGAACTAAAGTTTGTAAAGGTTGACGAATGAGTGTTTTTCTGAAGGGTTTTTTATTTTTATTTTTCGGGCCCTGAACACTTCTTTCTCAGAGTTAAAGCTGTGACATGGCAGTCCCACAACCTATGTTTGATTTTCGGTTTGACTTAATTTTGAGGCCACTAAACTATCGTTAAACAATATAAAAATACACATAGTGTGTGTAGATTTTCGTTTCATAAGAAGAGATTTGTGAAAACTGGTTGGATGGGACTTCTAGCCTGAACAAACGCCAACCGAACAAGGAACACCATATCAATTTGTTACGTTAGAGATCAACAACAGTGCTATACAGATAATGGTTCTTTGACAAATGTTTTTGTTTCCAAAATGTTCTTTCAACAATTATCATTTTTATAGCAGTATACGTATACAGGTGTAAGCGTGCGTGGGATGTTTATATCCAGCCTGAGTACCTAATCTGGTATACTTTGTAGTGCTGCCATGACCTTGAAATGAAGATGATTTAAATAGACCTTTGTTTGAGGATGATATATAATGACATTGTATATCGTTTTGAGGAGAGCTCTTCCGAATGCCAGATATCATGGCAGAACGAAAATATATGTTCGTATTTCAAATTTAGAGAAAGGAACGTGCAAACACGTGCTAACATATGGAATATTCGATACACTTTGTTTAACACTTCAAAGGGCTTACAAACAAATTTGATAAGTAGATCTGAAAGGGAGTAGTTAAACTAAACAGGAACAGTAGTTAGGGTATACTGCTACAGTAGTTAGGATATACAGGTACAGTAGTTAGGGTATACAGGTACAGTAGTTAGGGTATACAGGTACAGTAGTTAGAATAAACAGGTACAGTAGTTAGGATATACAGGTACAGTAGTTAGGGTATACAGGTACAGTAGTTAGGGTATACAGGTACAGTAGTTAGAATAAACAGGTACAGTAGTTAGGATATACAGGTACAGTAGTAAGGGTATACAAGTACAGTAGTTAGAATAAACAGGTACAGTAGTTAGGGTATACAGGTACAGTAGTTAGGGTATACAGGTACAGTAGTTAGAATAAACAGGTACAGTAGTTAGGATATACAGGTACAGTAGTTAGGGTATACAGGTACAGTAGTTAGGGTATACAGGTACAGTAGTTAGGATATACAGGTAGAGTAGTTAGGATATACAGGTACAGTAGTAAGGGTATACAAGTACAGTAGTTAGAATAAAGAGGTACAGTAGTTAGGATATACAGGTACAGTAGTTAGGGTATACAGGTACAGTAGTTAGGGTATACAGGTACAGTAGTTAGGGTATACAGGTACAGTAGTTAGGATATACAGGTACAGTAGTAAGGGTATACAGGTACAGTAGTTAGAATAAACAGGTACAGTAGTAAGGGTATACAGGTACAGTAGTTAGGGTATACAGGTACAGTAGTTAGAATAAACAGGTACAGTAGTTAGGATATACATGTACAGTAGTTAGAATAAACAGGTACAGTAGTTAGAATAAACAGGTACAGTAGTTAGGATATACAGGTACAGTAGTTAGGGTATACAGGTACAGTAGGTAGGGTATACAGGTACAGTAGTTAGGATATACAGGTACAGTAGTCAGAATAAACAGGTACAGTAGTTAGGATATACAGGTACAGTAGTTAGAATAAACAGGTACAGTAGTTAGGGTATACAGGTACAGTAGTTAGGGTATAGAGGTACAGTAGTTAGGATATACAGGTACAGTAGTTAGGATATACAGGTACAGTAGTTAGGATATACAGGTACAGTAGTAAGGGTATACAGGTACAGTAGTTAGAATAAACAGGTACAGTAGTTAGGGTATACAGTTACAGTAGTTAGGGTATACAGGTACAGTAGTTAGGATATACAGGTACAGTAGCAGGTACAGTAGTTAGGATATACAGGTACAGTAGTAAGGGTATACAGGTACAGTAGTTAGAATAAACAAGTACAGTAGTTAGGATATACAGGTACAGTAGTTAGGGTATACAGGTACAATAGTTAGGGTATACAGGTACAGTAGTTAGAATAAACAGGTACAGTAGTTAGGATATACAGGTACAGTAGTTAGGGGATACAGGTACAGTAGTTAGGGTATACAGGTACAGTAGTTTGGATATACAGGTACAGTAGTTAGGGTATACAGGTACAGTAGTTAGGGTATACAGGTACAGTAGTTAGAATAAACAGGTACAGTTGTTAGGGTATACAGGTACAGTAGTTAGAATAAACAGGTACAGTAGTTAGGATATACAGGTATAGTAGTTAGGGTATACAGGTACAGTAGTTAGAATAAACAGGTACAGTAGTTAGGGTATAAAGGTACTGTAGTTAGGGTATACAGGTACAGTAGTTAGGATATACAGGTACAGTAGTTAGTGTATACAGGTACAGTAGTTAGTGTATACAGGTACAGTAGTTAGAATAAACAGGTACAGTAGTTAGGGTATACAGGTACAGTAGTTAGAATAAACAGGTACAGTAGTTAGGATATACAGGTACAGTAGTTAGGGTATACAGGTACAATAGTTAGACTAAACAGGTACAGTAGTTAGGGTATAAAGGTACTGTAGTTAGGGTATACAGGTACAGCAGTTAGAATAAACAGGTACATTAGTTAGGGTAGACAAGTACCGAACAGGATAGATCCGTCCTCTACCCCGCCACCGATCCGTCCTCTACCCCGTCACCGATCCGTCCTCTAACCCGCCACAGATCCGACCCTAACCCGCCACATATACGCCCTCTACCCCACCACAGATCCGTCCTTTATCCCGTCACCGATCCGTCCCCTACTCCGCCACAGATCCGACCCTAACCCGCCACAGATCCTGCCGCCACAGATCTGACCCTAACCCGCCACAGATCCGTCCTCTACCCCGCCTCAGATCCGACCCTAACCCGTCACAGATCCGACCCTACCCCGCCATAATACGTCCTCTACCCCGCCACAAATTCGTCCTTTAACCCGCCACAGATCCGACCCTAACCCGTCACATATACGTCCTCTACCCCGCCACAGATCCGTCCTCTACCCCGCCACAGATCCGACCATAACCCGCCACATATACGTCCTCTACCTCGCCACAGATCCATCCTCTACCCCGCCACAGATCCGACCCTATCCCGCCACAGATCCGACCCTAACCCGCCACAGATCCGTCCTCTACCCCGCCACAAATCCGTCCTCTAACCCGCCACAGATCCGTCCTCTACCCCGCCATAAATCCGTCCTTTAACCCGCCACAGATCCGACCCTAACCCGTCACATATACGTCCACTACCCCACCACAGATCCATCCTATACCCCGCCACAGATCCGACCCTATCCCGCCACAGATCCGACCCTAACCCGTCACAGATCCGACCCTACCCCGCCATAATTCGTCCTCTAACCCGCCACAGATCCGTCCTCTACCCCGCCACAAATCCGTCCTCTAACCCGCCACAGATCCGTCCTCTACCCCGCCACAAATCCGTCCTTTAACCCGCCACAGATCCGACCCTAACCCGTCACATATACGTCCTCTACCCCGTCACAGATCCGTCCTCTAACCCGCCACAGATCCGCCCTTTACCCCGCCACAGATCCGTCCTCTAACCCGCCACAGATCCGTCCTCTACTCCGCCACAGATCCGACCCTAACCCGCTACATAGGTTGTGAGATCTTAAACTCATTATTGAGTTTCAACGTCGTCTCAGACAAAAATCATGATAACTTCACAGTCAAACGATTTTGAATTTCAGGAAGTTCTTCCGCTGGTTAACATACACCAAACAAACCTTATATTACCTGATAGCACCATCACACCGAAATGATCTTGTTTCGATTCTAGAGTTATCGCCCCTGTATTAATGGCAGGAACGACAACTCTGGGTAGATATTCATTCACAATGTCCTGGCACAAACCTTTATAACATTATTTCGAATGTTGGTTTTGTTTAGGGGACAAAGCCTTCCTCACTAAGAGGAGTTTTTGTCTCCACTGCAAAAAGCGTAAATAGCAAACCGTAGACTCCTAACTAATGGCTATCGCTAGTTGTGGGTGTATTTGACATTTGCGTTTAAACAGATAGACATTGATGTACAGGAACAAAATATATTAGGTGTATAATGTCTGGAAGACTTGAATTTCTGGCAAAATAGTTATATTTATATACCAAGGCTATTTCAGGCCCGGCGAGACGTACCCAAATATTGACCAACACGAGGTTAACACTCCAAACTAAATGTCTCGAGTTTGAATTTCGTTACATCAAATTCAAAATAATTCTATTTGTTATTGAAGATTACATGAATACTGTGTGAAGTGCTATCCTAATATCGTCAGTACACGATCAATATACAAATTTAGGTACACACTCTGAAGTGTTTGTACTCCTTGTTGTATCGCTGATCAGTCTAATGATGTAATTCGTTACCTGTATCTCTGTAATGATCCTAGGGGCCCCAAGAGGGGTAGGAACCTGTATCACTGTAATAATCCTAAGGGCCCCAAGAGGTGTAGGAAACTGTATCCCTGTAATGATCCTAGGTGCCTCAAGAGGCGTAGGAACCTGTATCCTTGTAATTACCCCAGGGGCCCCAAGAGGTGAAGGAACCTGTTTCCCTGTAATGATCCTAAGGGCCCCAAGAGGTGTAGGAACCTGTATGTCTGTAATGATCCTAAGGGCCCCAAGAGGTGTAGGAACCTGTATCTCTGTAACGACCCTAGGGGCCCCAAGAGGGGTAGGAACCTGTATCTCTGTAATGATCCTAGGGGCCATAAGAGGGGTAGACACCTGTATGTCTGTAATGACCCTAGGGGCCCCAAGAGGTGTAGGAACCTGTATCCTTGTAATTACCCCAGGGGGCCCAAGAGGTGTAGGAACCTGTATGTGTGTAATTACCCTAGGTACCTCAAGAGGGGTAGAAACCTGTATCTCTGTAATGACCCCAGGGGCCCCAAGAGGTGTAGGAACCTGTATCCCTGTAATGATCCTTGGGGCCCTAAGAGGTGTAGGAACCTGTATCCATGTAATGATCCTAGGGGCCAAAAGTGGGATAGAAATCTGCATCTCTGTAATGATCCTTGGGGCCCCAAGAGGGGTAGGCACCTGTATCACTGTAATGACCCTAGGGGCCTCAAGAGGGGTAGTAGGAACCATTTAACATTATCGAGATTTAAACATCACGTACCATAATATACTTTGAATTGAAGAAATTAAATATAGACACGGTACCTGTGAATACTGTATTTATCTTGACACAAGAGAAGACATTTGTGGAGGCGATAGAGCAATATCCTTTATCACGTTATCGACATCACAACCACTGGCATTTGAATCAAGATATTTTCCTGATACATGCATATAAAACTATTTTTAGTGTTTTAAACGTCAGTCCCGCAGCCCATTTCCTCCCTCCCCAAATTATCGATCTACTATAGAACAAAGTATGTAGTATAATATTCTCCAGGAGAGTTGTTAGTAGACACCATTGTCAGAGTTGTTAGTAGACACCATTGTCAGAGTTGTTAGTAGACACCATTGTCAGAGCTGTAAGTAGTCACCATTGTCAGAGGTGTTAGTAAACACCATTGTCAGAGCTGTAAGTAGTCACCATTGTCAGAGCTGTAAGTAGTCACCATTGTCAGAGCTGTAAGTAGTCACCATTGTCAGAGGTTTTATTTAGTAGTCACCATTGTCAGAGGTTTTAGTAGACACCATTGTCAGAGCTGTCAGTAGACACCATTGTCAGAGCTTTTAGTAGACACCATTGTCAGAGCGGTCAGTAGACACCATTGTCTGAGCTGTTAGTAATCACCATTGTCAGGGCTGTTAGTAGACACCATTGTCAGAGCTGTAAGTAGTCACCATTGTCAGATGTTAGCAGTCACCATTGTCAGAGGTTTTAGTAGTAACCATTTTCAGAGCTGTTAGTAGACACCATTGTCAGAGCTGTTAGTAGACACCATTGTCAGATGTTAGTAGTCACCATTGTCAGAGGTGTTAGTAGTCACCATTGTCAGGACTGTTAGTAGTCACCATTGTCAGAGCTGTTAGTAAACACCATTGTCAGAGCTGTAAGTAGTCACCATTGTCAGATGTTAGTAGTAACCATTGTCAGAGGTGTTAGTAGTCACCATTGTCAGAACTGTTAGTAGACAACATTGTCAGAGGTGTTAGTAGTCACCATTGTCAGAGGTGTTAGTACTCACAATTGTCAGAGATGTTAGTAATCACCATTGTCAGGACTGTTAGTAGTCACCATTGTCAGAGCTGTTAGTAAACACCATTGTTAGAGAGCAAGTAGTCACCATTGTCAGATATTAGTAGTTACCATTGTCAGATTTGTTAGTAGACACCATTGTCAGATTTGTTAGTAGACACCATTGTGAGAGCTGTTAGTAGTCACCATTGTCAGGACTGTTAGTAGTCACCATTGTCAGAGCTGTTAGTAGTCACCATTATCAGACCTGTTAGTAGAAACCATTGTCAGAGGTGTTAGTAAACACCATTGTCAGAACTGTTAGTAGTCACCATTGTCAGAGGTGTTAGTAGTCACCATTGTCAGATGTTAGTAGACACCATTGTCAGATCTGTTAGTAGACACCATTGTCAGAGCTGTTAGTAGACACCATTGTCAGAGCTGTAAGTAGTCACCATTGTCAGATGTTAGCAGACACCATTGTCAGAGGTTTAATTTAGTAGTCACCATTGTCAGAGGTTTTAGTAGACACCATTGTCAGAGCTGTCAGTAGACACCATTGTCAGAGCTTTTAGTAGACACCATTGTCAGAGCGGTCAGTAGACACCATTGTCTGAGCTGTTAGTAATCACCATTGTCAGGGCTGTTAGTAGACACCATTGTCAGAGCTGTAAGTAGTCACCATTGTCAGATGTTAGCAGTCACCATTGTCAGAGGTTTTAGTAGTCACCATTTTCAGAGCTGTTAGTAGTCACCATTGTCAGAGCTGTAAGTAGACACCATTGTCAGAGCTGTTAGTAAACACCATTGTCAGAGCTGTTAGTAGTCACCATTGTCAGAGGTGTTAGTAAACACCATTGTCAGAGCTGTAAGTAGTCACCATTGTCAGATGTTAGTAGTCACCATTGTCAGATGTTAGTAGTCACCATTGTCAGATGTTAGTACTCACCATTGTCAGAGATGTTAGTAATCACCATTGTCAGGACTGTTAGTAGTCACCATTGTCAGAGCTGTTAGTAAACACCATTGTCAGAGCTGTAAGTAGTCACCATTGTCAGATGTTAGTAGTAACCATTGTCAGAGGTGTTAGTAGTCACCGTTGTCAGAATTGTTAGTAGACAACATTGTCAGAGGTGTTAGTAGTCACCATTGTCTGGACTGTTAGTAGTCACCATTGTCAGAGGTGTTAGTAGACACCATTGTCAGAGCTGTTAGTAAACACCATTGTCAGAGAGCAAGTAGTCACCATTGTCAGATATTAGTAGTTACCATTGTCAGATTTGTTAGTTGACACCATTGTCAGATTTGTTAGTAGACACCATTGTGAGAGCTGTTAGTAGTCACCATTGTCAGGACTGTTAGTAGACACCATTGTCAGGTGTTAGTAGTCACCATTGTCAGATGTTAGTAGTCACCATTGTCAGATGTTAGTAGTCACCATTGTCAGAGCTGTTAGTAGTCACCATTGTCAGAGGTGTTAGTAGTCACCATTGTCAGAACTGTTAGTAGACACCATTGTCAGAACTGTTAGTAGTCACCATTGTCAGAGGTGTTAGTAGTCATTGTCAGAGCTGTTAGTAGTCACCATTGTCAGATGTTAGTAGACACCATTGTCAGAGCTGTAAGTAGATACCATTGTCAGAGCTGTTAGCAGTCACCATTGTCAGGTGTTAGTAGTCACCATTGTCAGAGGTGTTAGTAGTCACCATTGTCAGGTGTTAGTAAACACCATTGTCTGGACTGTTAGTAGACACCATTGTCAGAGCTGTTAGTAAACACCATTGTCAGAGTTGTTAGTAGACACCATTGTCAGAGCTGTTAGTAAACACCATTGTCAGAGTTGTTAGTAGTCACCATTGTCAGATCTGTTAGTAGTCACCATTGTCAGATGTTAGTAATCACCATTGTCAGAGCTGTTAGTAATCACCATTGTCAGAGCTGTTAGTAGTCACCATTGTCAGATGTTAGTAGTCACCATTGTCAGATGTTAGTAGACACCATTGTCAGAGCTGTTAGTAATCACCATTGTCAGATGTTAGCAGTCACCATTGTCAGAGGTGTTAGTAAACACCATTGTCAGATGTTAGTAGACACCATTGTCAGATGTTAGTAGTCACCATTGTCAGATGTTAGTATTCACCATTGTCAGATGTTAGTAGTCACCATTGTCAGATGTTAGTAGACACCATTGTCAGATCTGTTAGTAGTCACCATTGTCAGATCTGTTAGCAGTTACCATTGTCAGATCTGTTAGTAGTCACCATTGTCAGATCTGTTAGTGGTTACCATTGTCAGATCTGTTAGTAGTCACCATTGTCAGATCTGTTAGTAGTCACCATTGTCAGAGGTGTTAGTAGACACCATTGTCAGATCTGTTAGTAGTCACCATTGTCAGATCTGTTAGTAGTCACCATTGTCAGAGGTGTTAGTAGTCACCATTGTCAGATGTTAGTAGTCACCATTGTCAGAGGTGTTAGTAGTCACCATTATCAGAGATGTTAGTAGTCACCATTGTCAGAGGTGTTAGTAGTCACCATTGTCAGATGTTAGTAGTCACCATTGTCAGATCTGTTAGTAGTCACCATTGTCAGATGTTAGTAGACACCATTGTTAGAGCTGTTAGTAGACCCCATTGTCAGATGTTAGTAGTCACCATTGTCAAAGATGTTAGTAGACACCATTGTCAGATGTTAGTAGACACCATTGTCAGAGCTGTTAGTAATCACCATTGTCAAAGATGTTAGCAGTCACCATTGTCAGATGTTAGTAGTCACCATTGTCAGATGTTAGTAGTCACCATTGTCAGATGTTAGTAGTCACCATTGTCAGATGTTAGTAGTCACCATTGTCAGATGTTAGTAGACACCATTGTCAGAGGTTTTATTTAGTAGACCCCATTGTCAGATGTTAGTAGACACCATTGTCAGATGTTAGTAGTCACCATTGTCAGATGTTAGTAGTCACCATTGTCAGATGTTAGTAGACACCATTGTCAGAGGTTTTATTTAGTAGACCCCATTGTCAGATGTTAGTAGACACCATTGTCAGATGTTAGTATTCACCATTGTCAGATGTTAGTAGTCACCATTGTCAGATGTTAGTAGACACCATTGTCAGATGTTAGTAGACACCATTGTCAGAGCTGTAAGTAATCACCATTGTCAGAGGTGTAAGTAGACACCATTGTCAGAGCTGTAAGTAGTCACCATTGTCAGAGCTGTAAGTAGTCACCATTGTCAGATGTTAGTAGTCACCATTGTCAGAGCTGTTAGTAATCACCATTGTCAGGGCTGTTAGTAGTCACCATTGTCAGAGGTGTAAGTAGACACCATTGTCAGAGCTGTTAGTAAACACCATTGTCAGATCTTAGTAGACACCATTGTCAGAGCTGTAAGTAGTCACCATTGTCAGATGTTAGTAGTCACCATTGTCAGAGCTGTAAGTAGTCACCATTGTCAGAGCTGTAAGTAGTCACCATTGTCAGAGGTGTTAGTAGACACCATTGTCAGAGCTGTCAGTAGACACCATTGTCAGAGCTTTTAGTAGACACCATTGTCAGAGCGGTCAGTAGACACCATTGTCTGAGCTGTTAGTAATCACCATTGTCAGGGCTGTTAGTAGACACCATTGTCAGAGCTGTAAGTAGTCACCATTGTCAGATGTTAGCAGTCACCATTGTCAGAGGTTTTAGTAGTCACCATTTTCAGAGCTGTTAGTAGACACCATTGTCAGATGTTAGCAGTTACCATTGTCAGAGCTGTTAGTAGACACCATTGTCAGATGTTAGTAGTCATCATTGTCAGAGGTGTTAGTAGTCACCATTGTCAGATATTAGTAGTTACCATTGTCAGATTTGTTAGTAGACACCATTGTCAGATTTGTTAGTAGACACCATTGTGAGAGCTGTTAGTAGTCACCATTGTCAGGACTGTTAGTAGTCACCATTGTCAGAGCTGTTAGTAGTCACCATTGTCAGAGCTGTTAGTAGAAACCATTGTCAGAGGTGTTAGTAGACACCATTGTCAGAACTGTTAGTAGACACCATTGTCAGAACTGTTAGTAGTTACCATTGTCAGAGGTGTTAGTAGTCACCATTGTCAGATGTTAGTAGTCACCATTGTCAGATGTTAGTAGACACCATTGTCAGAGCTGTATGTAGATACCATTGTCAGAGATGTTAGTAATCACCATTGTCAGATCTGTTAGTAGACACCATTGTCAGAGCTGTTAGTAGTCACCATTGTCAGAGCTGTAAGTAGTCACCATTGTCAGAGCTGTAAGTAGATACCATTGTCAGAGCTGTAAGTAGATACCATTGTCAGAGATGTTAGTAATCACCATTGTCAGAGCTGTTAGTAGTCACCATTGTCAGATGTTAGTAGACACCATTGTCAGAGCTGTATGTAGATACCATTGTCAGAGATGTTAGTAATCACCATTGTCAGATCTGTTAGTAGACACCATTGTCAGAGCTGTTAGTAGTCACCATTGTCAGAGCTGTAAGTAGTCACCATTGTCAGAGCTGTAAGTAGATACCATTGTCAGAGCTGTAAGTAGATACCATTGTCAGAGATGTTAGTAATCACCATTGTCAGATCTGTTAGTAGACACCATTGTCAGAGCTGTTAGTAGTCACCATTGTCAGATGTTAGTAATCACCATTGTCAGATCTGTTAGTAGACACCATTGTCAGAGCTGTTAGTAATCACCATTGTCAGAGCTGTAAGTAGATACCATTGTCAGAGCTGTAAGTAGATACCATTGTCAGAGCTGTTAGTAGTCACCATTGTCCGGTGTTAGTAATCACCATTGTCAGAGGTGTTAGTAGTCACCATTGTCAGGTGTTAGTAAACACCATTGTCTGGACTGTTAGTAGACACCATTGTCAGAGCTGTTAGTAAATACCATTGTCAGAGGTGTTAGTAGTCACCATTGTCAGGTGTTAGTAGACACCATTGTCAGATCTGTTAGTAGTCACCATTGTCAGATGTTAGTAGACACCATTGTCAGAGGTGTTAGTAGTCACCATTGTCAGAGGTGTTAGTAGACACCATTGTCAGATGTTAGTAGACACCATTGTCAGAGGTGTTAGTACTCACCATTGTCAGATCTGTAAGTAGTCACCATTGTCAGATGTTAATAGACACCATTGTCAGATGTTAGTAGACACCATTGTCAGATCTGTTAGTAGTCACCATTGTCAGATCTGTTAGTAGTTACCATTGTCAGATGTTAGTAGTCACCATTGTCAGATCTGTTAGTAGACACCATTGTCAGAGGTGTTAGTAGTCACCATTGTCAGAGGTGTTAGTAGACACCATTGTCAGATGTTAGTAGACACCATTGTCAGAGGTGTTAGTAGACACCATTGTCAGATGTTAGTAGACACCATTGTCAGAGGTGTTAGTAGACACCATTGTCAGATGTTAGTAGTCATCATTGTCAGAGGTGTTAGTAGTCACCATTGTCAGAGGTGTTAGTAGACACCATTGTCAGAGCTGTTAGTAGACACCATTGTCAGAGCTGTTAGTAGACACCATTGTCAGAGCTATTAGTAGTCACCATTGTTCTCCAGGATACTTTCTCCTCTGAAGTAAACTTTTTATCATAAACATTGCAATTCTTATTACAACTCCTTCCTGACGATCAACACAGGCCTGCTGCTATGAACAGACAGGGAAATCATGCAAATACGTATTACATTCAAATGTGATAGCAGTAAAGCCTTTAAAATGACCAATAAATTGTTCGTGACCTTGACATTAAAATGGCACATCAGGTCACCATGGCCTTGACTATGAAATAATAAATACGTTGACCGTGACCTTGACTCATTGTTTTAAAATGACCCTAAGCTGACCATGAAATTTACGTTAGATTATGAATGATATCAGACAAACTTCCGACAGACCTTATCGGTTGAGGTATTACTATAAATACTCGGATCTTTTATACTACATGTGTTTATAGTAACTTTATTGTATTTAATAAACAATACGCTGTTAATTCTGATAAACCTATGAAATAATGCTATATAATAGAGAAATAGAAACACAATTGTATTAGTTCTATGCAATCAATGGATGATGTTGAATCAGTCAAGAATTGTTGCGTGTAGATTGTGAATACAATGTACCAAACAACCAGTGTTACCATGGAAATTTACAATATTGGTACAAGAAGGTTTTTTTAGAAACGAAATATTTATTCTGCATTGACTGTTGCATTTGGTATCTGTGTAATCTGAAGACATTCTTCAGATCATTATCAAACGTCTACATGCGTTTTATTACATGCAAATATTTAAATGGCTTCACTTAAAAATTTTATTTCCGTTTCCTTTTGCAATTGCGTCGTATCCTCCAATTATCAAACGCAAAAAGGACCCAAGACTTGGACCCGGAAATAGAGATGACGTTGTAAATTCTGAAACGAAACCCATCTGATATAAAGTAATCCGGACCTCACAACGTGCACAAATGTCGAAGTCACACTAACTTTAATTGTTAGATTTTCATTTCCCGAAAGACTTGAATGACACCATACATTCTTGTTTTTGAATCATGACCAAATAAAATATTGGAATTCTCATGACGAAAACATATGTACGGAACAAAATAATCGTATCTATTACATGGTTTCCTTTGTTTTTACACTCTTGTTTTGAACAAAAAACGAAGTTAACACACAACGCAATGGAGGGTCCACAGTAGGACATCTTCGTGCACATGTACTTTCTGCACGTGTAATATACACTGAAGGTGCGCGGTCAGCAGATCTGCTTAAAGTACGGCTTGACGATGGGGGCAGGTTGATCCGACACGTGCAGTGTGAAGGAGACCGCAATACCACACGCGAATTTCCAGACTGGGCTGAAATTAGCATGTAATTGTAAAGAGGGCAAGTGGGGTGAAACTTTTTCCAGTTTCTACCGGTTTGATATCTTTAAGAATCCTCAACTCGAAATTCATTCTATCTATGATATATATATATCTATATTTTGTTTCATGATCAAACTATTCACACTACAAAATTTTTTTCACGCGGAAGTGTTCTAGAAAATAAGGCTTAACATGACGTAAATAATCCACAGGTCAGAAAGTTTCCGAAATGTCAGAGCTGACCATTACAATGAGTTCAAACAGAGCTGGTCATTAAAACGAGTTCATACGTATCTGACCATTACAATGAGTTCATATAGAGCTGGTCATTAAAATGAGTTCATACAGTGCTGACCATTTAAATACGTTCACAGAGAGCTGACCATTGAAATAAATTTACAGAGAGCTAACCATTGAAATAAGTTCACAGAGAGCTGACCATAGAAATAAATTCAGAGATCTGACCATTGAAATAAGTTCACACAGAGCTGACAATTAAAATAAGTTCATGGCGTTCATCTGTTTGAAGACGGGAGTGTGTGTTTTATATCGTTAGACCTTCATCGTGACATTGAACGTTTCAGGATCAAAGTCACGTTCTTGTTTAAACGTTTAAATGTTTGAGATTTCGACGGCACGAGATACCTTAATAGCTGACATGTGTGTGCCAGAACAGGGCTTTACTTCCAGAAACTAAAGAAAGTGAAGAACGTTGATCTTTTTACAGATTTGCCTATCACATTTAAGTACCATTAAATGTATTTCTATGCCAAATCCGGACGCTCTGTCGACTCCGTTTCTGGTTTTACATTCGTGGTGGCTGTGTCTGAGATAGACTGACGATTGCATAAGTCTCCCAACTGAAGTAAGTTGTTATGTTGTGCAATGCATGTGCATATCTGGAGCATCTCCTGACTGATTTAGTCGTCAAGCGTCTGCCAATACACCACTTGTTGGGGCCGAATTGGGTAAAAAAAACGGAGAAACAAAAAAAAAGTGAAGATAAATTAAGGAAAAAAAATTATATGTGAAAAGTTTTGCGAAAACACAAGATATTGTAACTGCACATGTTCCAGTCTCATTAAGCAAGTTATTTGACGTCACAATATTTTCATCTGATCACTGTTCCAATAAAATAAACACGTTAAAACGTTCTCATGAGAACACGTAAATAGTTTGTACTCTGTGTGTTGCTTAATACAAAGTACATGTTTGTACAATATGTTAAATACCAATGACAAAATGTAGGGGTCTCAGATGTTTTGTTTATACCACTGGTGTCTGTCTGTTCATATTTATTCTAACAGGATCACTGTTTTGTCTTTGGTTTTGAAATTGAAAATATTTTTACAGCTGCTGACATAAAAAATAACACTCCATATTACCTATCAATGAACCGGACGTAAACCACTACAAACAGCACAAAATCTATTTTATTATAAACCGCTACAGACAACAGTAAATCTATTTTATTATAAACCGCTACAGACAACAGTAAATCTGTTTTATTATAAACCACTGCAGACAACAGTAAATCTATTTTATTATAAGCCACTACAAACAGCACAAAATCTATTTTATTATAAATCACTACAGACAACAGTGAATCTATTTTATTATAAACCACTACAGACAACAGTAAATTTATTTTATTATAAACTAATACAGACAACAGTAAATTTATTTTATCATAAACTAATACAGACAACAGTAAATCTATATTATTATAAACCACCACAGACAACAGTAAATCTATTTTATTATAAACCACTACAGACAACAGTAAATCTATTTTATTATAAACTAATACAGACAACAGTAAATCTATTTTATTATAAACCACTACAGACAACAGTAAATCTATTTTATTATAAATCATTACAGACAACAGTAAATCTATTTTATTATAAACGACTACAGACAACAGTAAATCTATTTTATTATAAACCACTACAGACAACAGTAAATCTATTTTATTATAAACTATTACAGACAACAGTAAATCTATTTTATTATAAACCACTACAGACAACAGTAAATCTATTTTATTATAAACCACTACAGACAACAGTAAATCTATTTTATTATAAACTAATACAGACAACAGTAAATCTATTTTATTATAAATCACTACAGACAACAGTAAATCTATTTTACTACAGACAACAGTAATTTTATTTTATTATAAATCACTACAGACGATAGTAAATATATTTTATTATAAACCACTACAGACAACAGTAAATATATTTTATTATAAACCACTACAGACAACAGTAAATCTATTTTATTATAAACTAATACAGACAACAGTAAATCTATTTTATTATAAATCACTACAGACAACAGTAAATCTATTTTACTACAGACAACAGTAATTTTATTTTATTATAAATCACTACAGACGATAGTAAATATATTTTATTATAAACCACTACAGACAACAGTAAATATATTTTATTATAAACCACTACAGACAACAGTAAATCTATTTTAAATACTTCCCCGTTAATTCCTTGGTAATTTTTAATGAATTATCCGTCACTTCGACATTCCGGAAATATCAATACCATTCCTCTTGTCCGGGTCCTGGTTTGTACATGTATTGTTTTCGTTTCTTATTTTATTTTGTGTCTTCCCTCGCTGTTCAGATCTCTTGTGAAACCCCATGGCGCCTCGATTACAGATATTTCTGTACCATTATGCAGATGGTCATGAACATGAAATGAAAATACTCAAAGTTTATTTAAAAACAATCCGGAATGCAATATGAAGGCTGTATTAAAATGATACAGATACTGCCAACAATAAAATAGTTTTGATATGTATAATTTAAGTGTTTTGGAAAGATCGCAATTTCGGCTGCCAGATGTAGAAACTAAGACTTAAGAAATGATAGTAATGTCTTAGGGAGATGTAAGAAGGTTCGGTATATAGCCACGATATCTGGCAAGATTTTATTTATAATCACAGGGATGTATATGTGAGTTTACAGATCTATAAATGGTTGTATCTTTGTCTACAATCATATTGTATGTATCTAGCAAGACAAGTGAACCAGTCACGTACATAAATCACATGTATCGTCATGCGGTGCATTAACAATACAGCAAGGTCGTGTAAGCATCAGGTAAATTACGTGCGTTTTAGAGATCTGAAGTAACGACACAGGAATTATACAGATCAGATAGCAACACGTGTGTTATAGACTACAGATAACAACACGTGTGTTATAGACTACAGAAAGCAACACGTGTGTTATAGACTACAGATAACAACACGTGTGTTATAGACTAGAGATAACAACACGTGTGTTGTAGACAACAGAAAGCAACACGTGTTGTAGACTAGAGATAGCAACACGTGTGATACATACTACAGAAAACAACACGTGTGTTATAGACTACAGATAACAACTTGTGTGTTATAGACTAGAGATAATAACACGTGTGTTATAGATCACAGATAACAACACGTGTGTAATAGACGAGGGATAATAACACGTGTGTTATAGACCACAGATAACAACACGTGTGTAATAGACGAGGGATAATAACACGTGTGTTATAGACAACAGATAACAGCACGTGTGTTATAGACTAGAGATATTTACACGTGCGTTATAGACTACAGATAACAACACGTGTGTTATAGACTAGAGATAACAACAGGTGTGTTATAAACTAGAGATAACAACAGATGTGTTATAGATTACAGATTACAGCACGTGTGTTATAGACTAGAGATAATAACACGTGTGTTATAGACCACAGATAACAACACGTGTGTGATAGACGAGGGATAATAACACGTGTGTTATAGACAACAGATAACAGCACGTGTGTTATAGACTAGAGATATTTACACGTGTGTTATAGACTACAGATAAAAACACGTGTGTTGTAGACTACAGATAGCAACACATGTGTTATATACTATAGATAGCAACACATGTGTTATATACAACAGATAACTACACATGTGTTGTAGACTGCAGAAAGCAACACATGTATTATGAACTACAGAAAGCAACGCGTGTGTTATAGACTACAGATAACAACACGTGTATTGTAGACTATAGATAGCAACACGTGTATTGTAGACTACAGAATGCAACCCGTGTGTTATAGACTACAGATAACAACAGGTGTTATAGACTACAGATAACAACACGTGTGTTATAGACTAAAGAAAACAACACATGTGTTACAGACTACAGATAACAACGGGTGTGTTATAGATTACAGATAACAGCACCTGTGTTATAGACTACAGATAACAGCACGTGTTTTTCAGACGAAAGATAAATTACGTGTGTTATAGACAACATATAACAATACGTGCGTTATATACTACAGATAACAACACATGTGTTATATACTACAGATAACAACAGGTGTTATAGACTACAGATAACAACACGTGTGTTATAGACTAGAGATAACAACACATGTGTTACAGACTACAGATAACAACGGGTGTGTTGTAGACAACAAAAAACAACACGTGTGTTGAAGACTATAGAAAGCAACACGTGTGTTATAGACTACAGAAAGCAACACGTATTGTAGACTACAGATAGCAACACGTGTATTGTAGACTATAGAAAGCAACACGTGTGTTATAGACTACAGACAGCAACACATGTGTTATAGACTACAGATAACAACAGGTGTTATAGACTACAGAAAGCAACACGTATTGTAGACTAGAGATAACAGCAAATGTGTTACAGACGACAGATAACAACACGTTTGTTGCAGACAACAAAAAACAACACGTGTGTTGTAGACTATAGAAAGCAACACGTGTTATAGACTACAGAAAGCAACACGTGTGTTATAGACTACAGATAACAACACATGTGTTATAGACTACAGAAAGCAACACGTGTATTGTAGACTATAGAAAGCAACACGTGTGTTATAGACTGCAGAAAGCAACACATGTGTTGCAGACTACCGATAACAACACATGTGTTGTAGACTGCAGAAAGCAACACGTGTATTGTAGACTACAGAAAGCAACGCGTGTGTTATAGACTACAGATAACAATACGTGTGTTGTAGACTACAGATAGCAACACATGTGTTATATACTATAGATAGCAACACATGTGTTATATACAACAGAAAGCAACACGTGTGTTATAGACTACAAAAAGCAACACGTGTGTTATAGACTACAGATAACAACACATGTGTTACAGACTACAGATAACTACACATGTGTTGTAGACTGCAGAAAGCAACACATGTATAATGAACTACAGAAAGCAACGCGTGTGTTATAGACTACAGATAACAACAAGTGTTATAGACTACAGATAACAACACGTGTGTTATAGACTACAGATAACAACGAGTGTGTTATAGATTACAGATAACAGCACCTGTGTTATAGACTAGATATAATAACACGTGTGTTATAGACTACAGATAACAGCACGTGTTTTTTAGACGAAAGATAAATTACGTGTGTTATAGACAACAGATAACAATACGTGCGTTTTATACTACAGATAACAACACATGTGTTATAGACTACAGATAACAGCAGGTGTGTTATAGACTACAGAAAGCAACACGTATTGTAGACTAGAGATAATAACACGTGTTATATAGATTACAGAAAACAACACGTGTGTTATAGACTACAGAAAGCAACACGTATTGTAGACTAGAGATATTAACACGTGTGTTATAGACTACAGAAAACAACAAGTGTTATAGACTACAGATAACAACTTGTGTGTTATAGACTACAGATAACAACACGTGTTATAGACTACAGAAAACAACACGTGCGTTATAGATTACAGAAAACAACACGTGTGTTATAGACTACAGAAAGCAACACGTATTGTAGACTAGAGATATTAACACGTGTGTTATAGACTACAGAAAACAACAAGTGTTATAGACTACAGATAACAACTTGTGTGTTATAGACTACAGATAACAACAGGTGTTATAGACTACAGAAAACAACACGTGTTATAGACTACAGAAAACAACACGTGTGTTATAGATTACAGAAAACAACACGTGTGTTATAGATTACAGAAAGCAACACGTATTGTAGACTAGAGATATTAACACGTGTGTTATAGACTACAGAAAACAACAAGTGTTATAGACTACAGATAACAACAGGTGTTATAGACTAGATATAATAACACGTGTGTTATAGACTACAGATAACAGCACGTGTTTTTTAGACGAAAGATAAATTACGTGTGTTATAGACAACAGATAACAATACGTGCGTTTTATACTACAGATAACAACACATGTGTTATAGACTACAGATAACAGCAGGTGTGTTATAGACTACAGAAAGCAACACGTATTGTAGACTAGAGAAAACAACACGTGTGTTATAGACTACAGAAAGCAACACGTATTGTAGACTAGAGATATTAACACGTGTGTTATAGACTACAGAAAACAACAAGTGTTATAGACTACAGATAACAACTTGTGTGTTATAGACTACAGATAACAACACGTGTTATAGACTACAGAAAACAACACGTGTGTTATAGATTACAGAAAACAACACGTGTGTTATAGACTACAGAAAGCAACACGTATTGTAGACTAGAGATATTAACACGTGTGTTATAGACTACAGAAAACAACAAGTGTTATAGACTACAGATAACAACTTGTGTGTTATAGACTACAGATAACAACAGGTGTTATAGACTACAGATAACAACACGTGTTATAGACTACAGAAAACAACACGTGTGTTATAGATTACAGAAAACAACACGTGTGTTATAGACTACAGAAAGCAACACGTATTGTAGACTAGAGATATTAACACGTGTGTTATAGACTACAGAAAACAACAAGTGTTATAGACTACAGATAACAACAGGTGTTATAGACTAGATATAATAACACGTGTGTTATAGACTACAGATAACAGCACGTGTTTTTTAGACGAAAGATAAATTACGTGTGTTATAGACAACAGATAACAATACGTGCGTTTTATACTACAGATAACAACACATGTGTTATAGACTACAGATAACAGCAGGTGTGTTATAGACTACAGAAAGCAACACGTATTGTAGACTAGAGATAATAACACGTGTGATATAGATTACAGAAAACAACACGTGTGTTATAGACTACAGAAAGCAACACGTATTGTAGACTAGAGATATTAACACGTGTGTTATAGACTACAGAAAACAACAAGTGTTATAGACTACAGATAACAACTTGTGTGTTATAGACTACAGATAACAACACGTGTTATAGACTACAGAAAACAACACGTGTGTTATAGATTACAGAAAACAACACGTGTGTTATAGACTACAGAAAGCAACACGTATTGTAGACTAGAGATATTAACACGTGTGTTATAGACTACAGAAAACAACAAGTGTTATAGACTACAGATAACAACTTGTGTGTTATAGACTACAGATAACAACAGGTGTTATAGACTACAGATAACAACACGTGTTATAGACTA
The DNA here is from genome assembly GCF_031769215.1 of Ylistrum balloti. NCBI lineage: Eukaryota > Metazoa > Mollusca > Bivalvia > Pectinida > Pectinidae > Ylistrum > Ylistrum balloti. The sequence goes on along the minus strand of NW_026782453.1, from coordinate 92,032 downwards.
CAGAAAACAACACGTGTGTTATAGATTACAGAAAACAACACGTGTGTTATAGACTACAGAAAGCAACACGTATTGTAGACTAGAGATATTAACACGTGTGTTATAGACTACAGAAAACAACAAGTGTTATAGACTACAGATAACAACAGGTGTTATAGACTACAGAAAACAACAAGTGTTATAGACTACAGATAACAACTTGTGTGTTATAGACTACAGATAACAACAGGTGTTATAGACTACAGATAACAACACGTGTTATAGACTACAGAAAACAACACGTGTGTTATAGATTACAGAAAACAACACGTGTGTTATAGACTACAGAAAGCAACACGTATTGTAGACTAGAGATATTAACACGTGTGTTATAGACTACAGAAAACAACAAGTGTTATAGACTACAGATAACAACAGGTGTTATAGACTACAGATAACAACACGTGTGTTATAGACTACAGATAACAACACGTGTGTTATAGACTAGAGATAACAACAGGTGTGTTATAGACTACAGATAACAACAGGTGTGTTATAGATTACAGATTACAGCACGTGTGTTATAGACTAGAGATAATAACACGTGTGTTATAGACCACAGATAACAACACGTGTGTGATAGACGAGGGATAATAACACGTGTGTTATAGACCACAGATAACAACACGTGTGTGATAGACGAGGGTTTAATAACACGTGTGTTATAGACAACAGATAACAGCACGTGTGTTATAGACTAGAGATATTTACACGTGTGTTATAGACTACAGATAACAACACGTGTTATAGACTACAGATAACAACACGTGTTATAGACTACAGAAAGCAACACGTGTGTTAAAGACTAGAGATAATAGCACGTGTGTTATAGACCACAGATAACAACACATGTGTTATATACTACAGAAAACAACACGTGTGTTATAGACTACAGATAACAACACATGTGTTATAGACTACAGAAAGCAACACGTGTATTGTAGACTATAGAAAGCAACACGTGTGTTATAGACTGCAGACAGCAACACATGTGTTGTAGACTACAGATAACAGCACATGTGTTTTAGACTGCAGAAAGCAACACGTGTATTGTAGACTACAGAAAGCAACGCGTGTGTTATAGACTACAGATAACAATACGTGCGTTATAGACTACAGATAACAACAGGTGTTATAAACTACAGATAACAACACGTGTGTTATAGGCTACAGATAACAACACATGTGTTACAGATTACAGATAACAACGGATGTGTTGTAGACTATAGAAAGCAAAACGTGTATTGTAGACTATAGAAAGCAACACGTGTATTGTAGACTATAGAAAGCAACACGTGTGTTATAGACTACAGAAAGCAACACGTATTGTAGACTAGAGATAATAACACGTGTGATACATACTACAGAAAACAACACGTGTTATAGACTACAGATAACAACTTGTGTGTTATAGACTACAGATAACAACAAGTGTGTTATAGACTACAGAAAGCAACACGTGTATTGTAGGCTATAGAAAGCAACACGTGTGTTATAGACTGCAGACAGCAACACATGTGTTGTAGACTGCAGAAAGCAACACGTGTATTGTAGACTACAGAAAGCAACGCGTGTGTTATAGACTACAACACGTGTATTGTAGACTATAGATAGCAACACGTGTATTGTAGACTACAGAAAGCAACCCGTGTGTTATAGACTACAGATAACAATACGTGCGTTATAGACTACAGATAACAACACATGTGTTATAGACTTCAGAAACCAACACGTGTGTTATAGATTGCAGACAGCAACACATGTGTTGTAAACTTCAGATAACAACACATGTGTTGTAGACTGCAGAAAGCAACACGTGTATTGTATACTACAGAAAGCACTACAGAAAGCAACACGTGTGTTATAGACTACAGATGTGTTGTAGACAACACACATGTGTTTTGTAGAAAGCAACACGTGTATTGTAGACTATTGATAGCAACACGTGTATTGTAGACAACAGAAAACAACACGTGTGTTGTAGACTATAGAAAGCAACACGTGTATTGTAGACTATAGAAAGCAACACGTCTATTTTATACTATAGAAAGCAACACGTGTGTTATAGACTACAGAAAGCAACACGTATTGTAGACTAGAGATAATAACACGTGTGATACATACTACAGAAAACAACACGTGTTATAGACTACAGATAACAACTTGTGTGTTATAGACTACAGATAACAACAAGTGTGTTATAGACTACAGAAAACAACACGTGTATTGTAGACTATAGAAAGCAACGCGTGTGTTATAGACTGCAGATAACAACACATGTGTTATAGACTACAGAAAGCAACACGTGTTATAGACTACAAAAAGCAACACATGTGTTATAGACTACAGATAACAACACATGTGTTATAGACTACAGAAAGCAACACGTGTATTGTAGACTATAGAAACCAACACGTGTGTTATAGACTGCAGACAGCAACACATGTGTTGTAAACTTCAGATAACAACACATGTGTTGTAGGCTGCAGAAAGCAACACGTGTATTGTAGACTACAGAAAGCAACGCGTGTGTTATAGACTACAGATAACAACACGTGTATTGTAGACTATAGATAGCAACACGTGTATTGTAGACAACACAATTGTAGACTATAGAAAGCAACGTGTGTTTTAGACTACAGATAACAATACGTGTGTTATAGACTACAGATAACAACACATGTGTTATAGACTACAGAAAACAACACGTGTATTGTAGACTATAGAAACCAACACGTGTGTTATAGACTGCAGACAGCAACACATGTGTTGTAAACTTCAGATAACAACACATGTGTTGTAGGCTGCAGAAAGCAACACGTGTATTGTAGACTACAGAAAGCAACGCGTGTGTTATAGACTACAGATAACAACACGTGTATTGTAGACTACAGATAACAACACATGTGTTATAGACTACAGAAAGCAACACGTGTATTGTAGACTATAGAAAGCAACACGTGTGTTATAGACTGCAGACAGCAACACATGTGTTGTAGACTACAGATAACAGCACATGTGTTTTAGACTGCAGAAAGCAACACGTGTATTGTAGACTACAGAAAGCAACGCGTGTGTTATAGACTACAGATAACAACACGTGTATTACATATTACAGATAACAACGGATGTGTTGTAGACTATAGAAAGCAACACGTGTATTGTAGACTATAGAAAGCAACACGTCTATTGTAGACTATAGAAAGCAACACGTGTGTTATAGACTACAGAAAGCAACACGTATTGTAGACTAGATATAATAACACGTGTGATACATACTACAGAAAACAACACGTGTTATAGACTACAGATAACAACTTGTGTGTTATAGACTACAGATAACAACAAGTGTGTTATAGACTACAGAAAACAACACGTGTATTGTAGACTATAGAAAGCAACGCGTGTGTTATAGACTGCAGATAACAACACATGTGTTATAGACTACAGAAAGCAACACGTGTTATAGACTACAAAAAAGCAACACGTGTGTTATAGACTACAGATAACGACACATGTGTTATAGACTACAGAAAGCAACACGTGTATTGTAGACTATAGAAACCAACACGTGTGTTATAGACTGCAGACAGCAACACATGTGTTGTAGACTGCAGAAAGCAACACGTGTATTGTAGACTACAGAAAGCAACGCGTGTGTTATAGACTACAGATAACAACACGTGTATTGTAGACTATAGATAGCAACACGTGTATTGTAGACTACAGAATGCAATCCGTGTGTTTTAGACTACAGATAACAATACGTGCGTTATAGACTACAGATAACAACACATGTGTTATAGACTACAGAAAACAACACGTGTATTGTAGACTATAGAAACCAACACGTGTGTTATAGACTGCAGACAGCAACACATGTGTTGTAAACTTCAGATAACAACACATGTGTTGTAGACTGCAGAAAGCAACACGTGTATTATATACTACAGAAAGCAAAGCGTGTGTTATAGACTACAGATAACAACACGTGTATTGTAGACTATAGATAGCAACACGTGTATTGTAGACTACAGAAAGCAATTCGTGTGTTTTAGATTACAGATAACAATACGTGCGTTATAGACTACAGATAACAACACATGTGTTATAGACTACAGAAAACAACTTGTGTGTTATAGACTACAGATAACAACACGTGTGTTATAGACAACAGATAACAACATGTGTGTATAGACTACAGATAACAACACGTGTGTTATAGATTACAGATAACAACACGTGTGTTATAGACTACACATAACAACACGTGTGTTGAAGACAGCAGATAATAACACGTGTGTTTTAGACAACAATTTTCAGTAACAGACAACGTTAGGCAAAGGGTTATCGGCTTGGTAATATTATTTCCAGCTCCGCTCAATGAATTACCAAGATACCCCGCTCCCTCTGGCATCTCGAATGCCAGAAGATCATGAGATTGTCCTCGTTTTCGGAAATTTGGTTGGAATGGTCGCAAAAAACTCGAGGTTTGTTAAAATGCCTTCTTTAAAAAAATAAATAACATTCGTCTGATATCATAGACATGTATCCTTGGAACACCTGTCGTGTCTACATACACTTAGTTTATGGAATACGATTTATAATTGATTCTGAAATCGAAGATTTTCTTCAAAGTCCATCAATAGACTTCTACTGAAATCACATAGTACTATATGGTAAATCAAACCAGTTTTATCATAGATTGACTGGAATTCGTACCTAGAATACTCTCCATACCTAAACAAGGAAACAAATGTAATATCGTGTACAGTGTTTAACTGGTCACTGTGATTCTTCAGACCAACATTCAGATCTCTATTGACAATCTGGTTTTGATTTGGTCATAGATTGTTCTAAATTTAATGTCAACGTTTTTGTTCTTTTCATATCCGTGTGCGTGGGTGTTGGAGGGTGCGAGGGAGGATGAGGGGGAGAAGAAAAACTGTCATGAAACGAAATATGAAAATAATTTATTTGTATTTTTATCACGATGTAAAACGCTCGACACGTTTGTGAGTTGGTTGGGTGTTGTGATGATTTGAAGTGTAAAGGCTCGGTATACTGTGATCGTGGTATATTCTTTCAGTTTTGAGAAAAAAATGAATGAGAACAAACATGAAAAAGGGGGAAAGAGAGAAAGAAACAAGAAAAAAAATCAAACAAAAATTTGTTTGTTTCTATGCCGGACCACACTCGTTCAAAAGAAATGAAATAGGCTTATAGAAGTTCGGATACAATCAACCGTCCTTCTTATCAAGGTTTTTAAAAGCATGTTTCTTATACTGATCTAGTCACAAACACTGTTTTCATGTCTACTTATAATCAACCATGCATTTTCTTCCCTAATATGCACTAACGATAAGATAGTCATTGTTCTGGAATCAAATTTCGTGACCAAAAATGACAGTTTTGAAGTCTTCGTGTTAGACGGATTAACCGTGTGATCCCGTCACTTTAACTTAAGATAGAATGTATGATATCTCCATATCAACTTATATGTAGTTACCGTAATTCACACAGCGGGAAACCATTTTAGGAAAACAAATGAAAATAAGTAGATCATCTCACGTATTCACTTTAATTCACACGGCGGGAAACCAATTCAGGAAATCGAACGAAAATTTATCAATCAGATAAACGAATAAATGAATAAATATATGTTTTTTTCGCTTTGAACTTTTCATGGAATATTCAAATTTGGCGATTGCAGGCACTCTTAAGAAATTGTTTTACCAACAACTCCACATAAGTACCGACCCAATATCCGCGTCCGTTATAATTTGATCAGTCATTACCGCCCCTAATGTCGTTGGTGTTTAAACGAGATAAAATTGATATCGACGTGTAAAAATCCAAACTAAGGACTGATAAAGCAAAAAAATTAAAAAAAGACATGTGTCTTAGGAAACTCTTTTAAAAGAACAAATTAAGAACGACCATGTGTCTCGGAATGGTACGCGTCTTAAGGACAGACCAAAGACAACGTTATTTGACCTGGATCAGTTTTAGAGTGAGGGTATGTCCAATCTCTATCAGATCTATGACCTGCACGGATATAAACATTCTTTGTCTGTCACAATATATAAAACTGTAACTATATTCTTGTTAATTAGAAATTTCACAAGGACATGACGTCATAGCTTTGTTTCCAATGTCCTGTACCATATCTAATGGCTTACATATTACCCTTACACATCTATACCTTAGCGTTCGTGCATACATGCGTTTTTGGTGATTTTGTCTGATAAAGGTGAAAACTACAGATATCTTACTAGACACCGGAAAGTCACACATCAACACCTGTATGTTCAGCACAAATCTCGAGGAGACATCTAATGAACCTTTTGGGAAGCCAGATGTGAAATTCACAATCATCAGAATAGTATTTTATAATTGTGATGTTTTTGTTTAACTGTGTAGTATTGGTGTACACCAGGAAATGGCATTAGTAATGATACATATGTCGACATCCTTTATCAATAAACTTGTTTACGTTAAGAGAACATCAATTTGTAGAAACTCTGGTCATTTAGTATCAACAAAACCTGATATAAATCCCGAATGTAGATATCAGCAGAGTACAAAAGATACACAGCAATTACTGCAACGAATTCCAACTATGTGTGATACATTGTATTACAGACAAAAGATGATGTAACATTGCAGACCACGCCCGGACAGTTAAAGCCAAATTTGTTTACGAAGCGAGGACCATCTGCTTCAGAATCTATTGTATGGAAGGTAATACGCATCACTAGATGGTTAGATCTGTTATAAGGAAGCCAATACACGCCACAGGAAGGATAACACTGTTATAAGGAAGTCAATACACGACACAGGAAGGATAACACTGTTCTTAAGGAAGTCAATACAGGACACAGGAAGGATAACACTGTTCTAAGGAAGACAATACAGGACACAGGAAGGATAACACTGTTCTAAGGAAGACAATACAGGACACAGGAAGGATAACACTGTTCTAAGGAAGACAATACACGTCACAGGAAGGATAACACTGTTCTAAGGAAGACAATACAGGACACAGGAAGGATAACACTGTTCTAAGGAAGACAAAACACGTCACAGGAAGGGTAAAACTGTTCTAAGGAAGACAATACAGGGCACAGGAAGGATAACACTATTCTAAGGAAGACAAAACACGTCACAAGAAGGGTAACACTGTTCTAAGGAAGACAATACACGTCACAGGAAGGAACACAGTTCCTGGGAAAGGTCTCGTTGTTTTTTCGGTTTTGTGTTTTTTATCTCATTAGTTTTTATAAATGTCCAGATTACCTCATGTCGTAATTTTTGTCTAGATTTCTATCTATTCTACCATTTTCCACGGCATTGCCTTCCATTTGGCATCGTTCTCCCTTTTCCAAATAAACAAACATTATGATATATAACATAACCTACATTATATTCCCACGCGTTCAATTTAAGGTATTGTTTGTGTTCCTTCTGTGTCTGAGATTTCAGTTGGATTCCTGTAGATGCCATGTTGTATTCTACTTAAGTCTTATTTTGTTTTGTGTTTCTGTACCACGACCTGCCCATCCTCCGCCTTGGTGTTAAAGGATAACTACATGTTTATATATGTACGTTCAAACAGTTTAATCCTTACTGATACATTTTCTGTTAGTTTGTGTCTAGACCTCCCGAGGTACCAACAGGCGTTCGTTCCGTATTTTATACTAAGTATCATAACCACTGATGTACTGAGATGTACCTAGTCAGTGTTGATATCAGTGTGATATCGTTTTATCTCGCCTTGGTTTGGACTCTCGGTAGCATGTCTTATCGTCTAGACCTTTGTGAGATCAAAACTTAACCAGCAGCAGACATTCCAAAGAGATTTTCAATGGTAACAAATCGCACCTTCCCGACTTTCATTGATAAACAGGTGTGTGTTCAACAAGAATATGATTTGCAGCCCTTTATAAATTCTGAATTCCGGTTATCAGTTTTAGATATCTATAATACTGTATCTTCATGGTCTGTGTCGACAGTCTAGAAGAACAGGTGATCGACGACGTTACAGCACATCAGGAAAGATATACAAACCTACCGAATTGTACAAATGGCCTTCCTTTTTTAGGTACACGAAGTTTAAGATGTCACCATATTTTGCAGAAATATGTCCCGTTATATTCGATAACACCACGTGACATTTGGCTTTAACAGGTTAATATGAAAAAAAGCAATGCCTAATTACAGCGTAGCTTTATAATCACCGAAACATCAGAACAGAGCGTATATACATGTACAACAACATTAACCGAGTCCAGCCGCATTGGTTATAAAAACTGATAAAGTGGATTTTACCATTGTTTGGCTGGTATCTGTATGTTAGTCTATTCTACGTTGTTTCCATTGATGGGTTGATAGAAGGCGCTTAAATACTGTTTCCGGTTTAAGGAGCATACTTTTATCTTTAACACATTAGGGAAGGGGACTATTTCCAAGTCTGCCGCGCCAGAGCGTCGCTTTTACGAGACAAAAATGAAAATATAGGGTTTTTCCCTCTGAATCCTCCTTGTGATACATTTGATGTGTTAGTATACTTGAATAACAGTACGTAATATTGTTTAAACCGAACAGGTGGTTTAATATCCTTATGATTGATATTTACGAATTCTGATTGGCTGAAGTGATATGAGCACTAAAAATAGCACGGTTATAGTTAGAAAACATTTATTAACGTAGTTAAATAAATGATTTTTTTGTAAATGCACATAATCTAAAATTTCTAAATATCCATAGAATGACAGGGAAAGTGTAGCTTTTAAACGTAAACTGACCTTGGTCTGTTTGATATCAAAGAAATAAAGGATACTGGAAACCTGCATCTTATGATCCAATGTCTAATGACAATCTGTCACCCGCTATTCAACACGCCCATCCTGCATCAGACAAGACAATAAATAAAGCACGAGAAATTAAACCACCGGAATAGCCGGGCAAGTATCTGACGCGATGTCTGTAGTCAAGCTTTTTTCTGTTTGCTGGGGAAGTTTTGGAGTCTCCTTGTATGGTGGTGATTACTTTTATGACCATCATGCGGGAGACCCATCGCAAAACGATTAAGATAAGATGTCTTAACAAATGACGGTGCATCATTTGAGCTTCTCAAAACCTCAAACAATGCCGAAGAGTGAACTAATCCCACAGCTTGTAAATTATTTCAATGTAGATTGGAGACCCTACGGTTGAGTATCCTGTACAACTCCGGGTATGCACCGCTAGTCAATTACGCACGTGTTTTGCGAAAAATGAGTTGTGAATAACACATGTTCATCAACTTAACATAACAAAGAATTATTTCGCGGGTTTTACTGGGTGAAATTATCATCACTCATCACTGTGTCATAATTTGACGAATTCTCAATAAGACAAGTTTTAACACGGTATTGAAGTATAGTTGACAAATGTGTAATACCCTGTAATGCTTCTAAATAAGAATACCAACACTGTTTCCTTGTTCTCCCGTCTAACGTCAATGCCTTGTAAAATCTAAACATATAATTTGCTCTACGATGGGGAGTGAAATGAAAATAAACAGTTTTGTTAATGAAAATTGAACGTAAAAATTAAATTCAAATTATATACAATGTGTATGTACACGTTTCATAATATCTGTCCTTATTCGTAAGATTGATGAATTCTTGAAAAGTATGAAGACGTCTAAAAAATGAAATATGTGGGTTTTACCGATGGGAATCCACGATAAAGTGCAGACGTAGATGTATTTTTTTTTTAATGTTCAATAGTTTTTTTTTTTTTTTTTTTAAAGACGGCACGTATCTTTGTATCTAATATGCTTCTGTCGAGTCTTGTAAATACGGCTATTGATAATGGCAGGCTTAATGTATTTAAATGTGTGTAAAAGTGAGAAGTGAAGTCTTGTCAGACTTGCTTACAAAGCCCATGGTAACAATGTTGACATCCGTCCCTAGGTTTAGTCGGGAAAGAAGTCTCGCGAGGGTTTTTTTTTAAACTTTTTTTTTTTTGTAATATAGAAGGGAACGATTATGTGTAAGTTTGTTTCAACGTGTTTTGGAGCTAGAATACCACAAATGTAATGTAATGTTAGGACTCGGTTTATCTCGCTGATGTGTCTAGCAGCTGACAGGTAAACCGGAAAAGTCTGTAAAAACACAACTCAATAACATGCTATTTATTACATCTTGAGGAACTGAGGTCCCGGATAGTATCAACATTACACTGATATATGTATAGAATAAATGTGCAAAACAAAATTAATGGCTGCATTGAGAATAATTGATAAGCTAAGCATGATACAGGGTACCACAAACTATATATCATTATAAAACGCACTAACTTTTGTTAATCTTCATTTACACCTCAAACTACAGGTAATTCTAAGATAATGGCTATTATAACGCATCTTTTATTGGATAATTCTGATGATCGACGCTAGCAAAAACATGGCAGACATTTTTCTTGTTGAGTCAGATGATCAACCTTGACATAGGAGAAATTCATTTAAACGACATGCTAAGATGTGTCATCGAAATGTGAAGTGGAGAGTGCGATGACGGTAATATTTGTGACATTCCGATTCATTTTTCTCTGCTTCAAGTGAGTGTAATATCAGAATGTAGATAAATACGATACAGTGTGCCCAAGCGATACAGTAGATAATATTCTCAATCCAGGGATAAGCTTCATTTATGATATACTAAATAAAACCATGTCACATGATATTGTCTCCCAGCTTTACTGAATAATTCTTTCGAGATACATAAATCCCGATCTCCATTTGAAAGAAACGTACCGACAACTTCGGGTGAGTCTCCCTTATGACCTCTTGTCGATGCCTCTCCGTGATGTCTGTTATGTTATCGATCTGCTATAGTGAGCAGATACATTTATCAGTCTGAAATAGACATGACGAATTTCAGGTATTTACACCAGGAACTTTTAAAGACTCTCCATATATCTCGACCTACATTCTGACTCGAATCTGTCGACAACTTGTCTGGAAAGTAGCCGGGGATCCTACGTCATCAATGGTTGAAAGGAGCGTTTTGATTGGCTGAAACAGTGTGAGGGAACGTTTCGAAAAGTTTCGAAATTGTGCATGTCTTGCTTTTTTTTTTGTTTAATTGCATTGATATTGCAATAACTACAACACTTTCAGGCTTTTTTGAGAATGGAGATTCGTAATCTAATTTACTGTACATACTCGTGTTACTCCCCCAAATCTCTACCAGAGTTGTCGTTCCTTAACAGTCACACTACACCTTTGTAAACAATCTCTACCAGAGTTGTCGTTCCTTAACAGTCACACTACACCTTTGTAAACAATCTCTACCAGAGTTGTCGTTCCTTAACAGTCACACTACACCTTTGTAAACAATCTCTACCAGAGTTGTCGTTCCTTAACAGTCACACTACACATTTGTAAACAATCTCTACCAGAGTTGTCGTTCCTTAACAGTCACACTACACCTTTGTAAACAATCTCTACCAGAGTTGTCGTTCCTTAACAGTCACACTACACCTTTGTAAACAATCTCTACCAGAGTTGTCGTTCCTTAAGAGTCACACTACACCTTTGTAAACAATCTCTACCAGAGTTGTCGTTCCTTAAGAGTCACACTACACCTTTGTAAACAATATCTACCAGAGTTGTCGTTCCTTAAGAGTCACACTACACCTTTGTAAACAATCTCTACCAGAGTTGTCGTTCCTTAAGAGTCACACTACACCTTTGTAAACAATATCTACCAGAGTTGTCGTTCCTTAACAGTCACACTACACATTTGTAAACAATCTCTACCAGAGTTGTCGTTCCTTAACAGTCACACTACACCTTTGTAAACGGCTTACGGACTTCCAATAGTTGACCTCGCGGTCAGGGTCAAAGTTTGACGGCGTGCAAATCTATGACGACATCCCTGACAACACCAACGAAGGACACCTCTGTAGACTGTTTTGTTGTTCCACCGATCAACATAAAACAATTGGAAGGTTTTAGGTATTATATGTCACTTATATTGTAGTCTAATTATCATTAGTTATCACTGGTGTTATCACCATCGTGTCAACACGATAGTTGGTGACTGTTTACTCAAATTTAATGTGATATAATCCATAACGTTTATACCATGCAAACTAATGTAGTCATTTTCCAGATGAACAAACATTCATCTCTAAAATAATAAAACAAAAAACAAAACAGAAAGATAATGAGACACTTCATTATTTGACACAAACATATTTAACAGGAATCTTGAAATGGCGTTAGACGTTCACAGAGGTGTTATTGGGATACCGCATTGCATTCTGGGAAAGATAGGATAGCCCCTAAATATTTGAATTTCTATGATCTAAAACCATTGCAAGATAGTAGGATGTATCAATGACATTATGACATCATCGATGACGTCATATCTAACTGACTGTTTCTCAAGTTGGTTCATTCAAAAGAGCAGAACTTCCCTATCCGAAGGCCTCTTGATTTTTATTCGTGGGGATCTTAAAAATGTTTACAGTCGTCAGACAAATTCTTTAACTGAATTCAAGTTGGCAATCAATCATATAAATTCGCAAAATTTCTGTTGAGATAGGTGCTGCTGAAATCGCGTTGACGTCATTTCGCCAAAATGACGTCACTGGAACGTATCTTTGAAATATGACTTCTTCAAATAACGATGTAGCTTAATTGATTTTTCCCTGAAAATGCCTGGAAATTTACACTAAAACAAGATTTAAATTCTAACATTATTATCAAAGATTTCCTATTTCATTTCAAGTAAGACCAGATGGGGTTCCGGAAGGGTAAGCGTCTATCTGTCAGCTGACATCTTGTACGAACATTGTAATATTCTGCTGTAGGTAGGCCAGAAATCGACTCACTGTAGTTAGAGGCGACCAATGTGGAAGCTTATATAGAATTGTAGACATATCTGTATCCCTTGCTTACTTTGAAACCAAAAACGGGACATCAAAGGGAGAGTTGGTTGGAATTATTGTTGAAAACAAATTGCTGATAGCCACACATGAGGTTGCTTTGCTCTCATGCAATGCCGTGGGCCTTTTCCCTTTTTCTCCAATCTCCTTTTTTACTCTCGTCGATGTCTATAAGCCGGCGTCTCATCTCCATATTACCTAACATACATCAAATACACAAGGTAGACGTGACAGAGAGGCAAAACCACAACAAAACAATACAAAACCCAGTAAGGATATGAACATATTTAAAATTTACACATCAAAGCAATAGATGTACATTAAGGGCTAATAAACGATATCCTCCCAGGCTAATAGAATGATTACAAAATTATCATTCCGAAATAACGACACAAACAACTATCTGAGACGGAGAATTAAGTTAAAAGACACTCGATTTTTTAGACTATCTGGATTGGAGGTCTTCTTTTTCTGTTTGTTATTTTTCAGGTAAAGGAAACAGGAGTATATGAAAACAGCAGAATAGTCTATTTATTGAGTTGATATAATTTGCATATCAACGAGGAATCGAACCATGGTCTACGTGATGACAAGTGTTTTGTTTACTGCAGGTAACTGCCGGACAACCAGGTTGGCGGTCAGTATTGTAGCAATGTATTATCGCAGCTGATAATCGTATAAATCAAATCCCTTTGGAAATGAAGGATGGGAAGGGGGATGTCTCCTTGTAGTTGGTGGCTACCTCTCTAACCAACATACGGAAGGTCCGTTGTATGCCATCCAGAGCAGTCATAGTAAAATATCTCGCCAAAAGACACAACGCTCTAACTGACTGACCTATCGTGAACCTCAGACCGGACGCTCTAACTGACTGACCTATCGTGAACCTCCGACCAGACGATCTAACTGACTAACCTATCGTGAACCTCCGACCGGACGATCTAACTGACTAACCTATCGCGAACCTCCGACCAGACGATACCGGACGTTCTAACTGACTGACCTATCGCGAACCTCCGACCAGACAATACCGGACGTTCTAACTGACTGACCTATAGCGAACCTCCGACCAGACGATACCGGACGTTCTAACTGACTGACCTAACGCGAACCTCCGACCGAACGATCTAACTGACTAACATATCGCGAACCTCCGACCGGACGCTCTAAATGACTGACCTATCGCGAAACTCTGACAAGACGCTCTAACTGACTGACCTATCGAGAAACTCTGACAGGACGCTCTAACTGACTGATCAATCGCGAAACTCTGACCGGACGCTCTAACTGTCTGACCTATCGCGAATCTCCGACCGGACGCTCTAACTGTCTGACCTATCGTGAACCTCAGACCGGACGCTCTAACTGTCTGACCTATCGTGAACCTCAGACCGGACGCTCTAACTGTCTGACCTTACGCGAACCTCCGACCGAACGATCTAACTGACTAACATATCGCGAACCTCCGACCGGACGCTCTAACTGACTGACCTATCGCGAAACTCTGACAAGGCGCTCTAACTGACTGACCTATCGAGAAACTCTGACCGGACGCTCTAACTGACTGATCAATCGCGAAACTCTGACCGGACGCTCTAACTGTCTGACCTATCGTGAACCTCAGACCGGACGCTCTAACTGTCTGACCTATCGTGAACCTCAGACCGGACGCTCTAACTGACTGACCTATCGCGAACCTCCGACCGGACGCTCTAACTAACTGACCTATCGCGAACCACCGACCGGACAATACTGAACGTTCTAACTGACAGACCTAATGCGAATCTCCGACTGGACAATGCCGGACTCTCTCACTGACTGACCTTTCGCGAACCTCTGACCCGACAATACCGGACGTTCTAACTTACTAATCTAGTGCGAATCTCCAACCGACGCTACTGGGCGCTCTAACTGACTACCCTATCATTAACCTCCGACCGGACGCTACCGGACGCTCTAATTGACTGACCTATCGCTAACGTTCGACCGGACGCTACAGGACGGCGCTCTAGCTAACTGAGAAACTGCGGACCTCCGACCGGACGCTACCGGAAGAGAGTAACAAAGATACTACTAAAGACGCCACATTTCCGCTCGAACTTTCTACTTTAACATTTGTAAGTGCTGTCTATGTCGTCATCCGGTTTTTAAGTCTGGCTGTTTGGATTCAAAAGTACCATATCCTTCTTTCCCTCAACTCTGCTGAATAAAACTTGTTTAAAATCAAACGTTTTTAAAGCCCTACATGTGTTTACGTTGATGTGGATATTTAAAGCATCACGAGACAGAATTTCATGTTGAAATCTAGTTGCCTTACTTTCTTTTCTAGTATCCCATGCATGGTTGAATGTTTATCATTATGAAATATAAAAACTTACATAAGTGCCATAACTATTATTATGTCTAAGCGTAGTGTGAAATAACTAACATGTGATGTCTATTTCTATAGATACTAAAAAGGTGTTCCGAAATGCTTTTTTGATCCACGAAATTTAACAACTGTACAGTATGCGATGAAATTCTTAGTACATATGTATGATCAGAGACGTATACTAAGACAAAAACCATACATAAATTTAATGTATTTCGATAATATGAAAATACCCCTAACTGTTTAGTTGGCAGATACAATGATAACTTCTTGATGATGGATTTCTTGGATGAATAAGAATATTGTTCCATCGTACGCACTATAGAAATTGTACCGGCTGCCATTCACAATGGTCGTTCGAATACAACATTAATCGCTAACGCTGGTTTTTGCTTTAGGATGTTTCTGATACAAAATAATCAGCCAGAAATAATCTAGGCCCGTTGAAAATGTGACAGTATCTGCTCATCCATCGAGGTTGAGTTCTCTTCCAAGCCAAGCATTTAACAAGTACAAATTTACCCAGGCTGTAAACGATCTCCATCTGTAGACACTAAAGGGAAGGCGATACCGACTCATTGACGGATAGATGCTTGACTTCCTGCCAAATATCTGAGTCTGTGATAGTTATCCGAATCAAAAGTGCTAATATCTTGTTCCTCCAAATCTCTATTGTGTAAATCCATTGTTTGGATGTCTGGCAGTTTGTGTTCCGTTTTATGATGCGTGTAGTATTTGCGTCTGAATGTTCACCACCAGATGGCAGAGTTTTTTAGTTTCCGGTTTGACTTGGCTCAATCATGAAAAAGAGAGGTTATGATAATACAAGTTGTTCTCTCTCTAGGACAGAACAGTAGGTGAGGAACTGAGTATTGTAGACAAAGAAACGTAAAGTCTTTCCGCGTATGTCAGGATATACTCAATTAGTTCAATTAATATATAAATTTCGAAATAAGACATATTGAATCAAATTTCATACATTCCTGTTCTTTAGACACGGCTTAATGTCCATTGTTCGGGTTCCTTAATACGGTGACAAACGAGTCTTAACGGATTCCAGATATGTAACATGTAACCCTAGACACATACTGAGAGTGTTCTGAATGTAACTCAGACATATACTGAAAGTGTTCTGAATGTAACCCTGGATACATACTGAGAGTGTTCTGAATGTAACCCTGGACACATACTGAGAGTGTTCTGAATGTAACCCAGGACACATACAGAGAGTGTTCTTATTGTTACCCTGGACACATACTGAGAGTGTTCTGAATGTAACCCTCGACACATACTAAGAGTGTTCTGAATGTAACCCTGGACACATACTGAGAGTGTTTTGAATGTAACCCTGGATACATACTGAGAGTGTTCTGAATGTAACCCGGGACACTTACTGAGAGTGTTCTGAATGTAACCCTGGACACATACTGAGAGTGTTCTGAATATAACCCTGGACACATACTGAAAGTGTTCTGAATATAACCCTGGACACATACTGAGATCTTTCTGAATGTAACCCTGGACACATACTGAGAGTGTTCTGAATGTAACCCTGGACATATAATGAGACTGTTCTCGTTGTAATCCTGGACACATACTGAGAGTGTTCTGAATGTAACCCTGGACACATACTGAGAGTGTTCTGAATGTAACCCAGGACACATACTAAGAGTGTTCTGAATGTAACCCTGGAACCATAAAGAGAGTGTTCTGAATGTAACCCGGGACACTTACAGAGAGTGTTCTGAATGTAACCCTGGACACATACTGAGAGTGTTCTGATTGTAACCCTGTACACATACTGAGGGTGTTCTCGTTGTAATCCTGGACACATACAGAGAGTGTTCTTATTGTTACCCTGGACACATACTGAGAGTGTTCTGAATGTAACCCTGGACACATACTAAGAGTGTTCTGAATGTAACCCTGGAACCATAAAGAGAGTGTTCTGAATGTAACCCGGGACACTTACAGAGAGTGTTCTGAATGTAACCCTGGACACATACTGAGAGTGTTCTGATTGTAACCCTGTACACATACTGAGGGTGTTCTCATTGTTACCCTGGACACATAATGAGAGTGTTCTGAATGTAACCCTGGACACATACTGAGAGTGTTCTGATTGTAACCCTGGATACATACTGAGAGTGTTCTGAATGTAACCCTGGACACATACAGAGAGTGTTCTTATTGTTACCCTGGACACATACTGAGAGTGTTCTGAATGTAACCCTGTACACATACTGAGGGTGTTCTCATTGTAACCCTGGAAACATACTGAGAGTGTTCTGAATGTAACCCTGGACACTTACAGAGAGTGTTCTGAATGTAACCCTGGACACATACTGAGAGTGTTCTGATTGTAACCCTGTACACATACTGAGGGTGTTCTCATTGTTACCCTGGACACATAATGAGAGTGTTCTGAATGTAACCAGGGACACATACTGAGAGTGTTCTGAATGTAACCCTGGACACATACTGAGAGTGTTCTGATTGTAACTCAGGACACATACAGAGAGTGTTCTTATTGTTACCCTGGACACATACTGAGAGTGTTCTGATTGTAACCCTGTACACATACTGAGGGTGTTCTCATTGTAACCCTGGAAACATACTGAGAGTGTTCTGAATGTAACCCTGGACACATACTGAGAGTGTTCTGAATGTAACCCTGGACATATAATGAGACTGTTCTCGTTGTAATCCTGGACACATACTGAGAGTGTTCTGAATGTAACCCTGGACACATACTGAGAGTGTTCTGAATGTAACCCAGGACACATACAGAGAGTGTTCTTATTGTTACCCTGGACACATACTGAGAGTGTTCTGAATGTAACCCTGGACACATACTAAGAGTGTTCTGAATGTAACCCTGGAACCATAAAGAGAGTGTTCTGAATGTAACCCGGGACACTTACTGAGAGTGTTCTGAATGTAACCCTGGACACATACTGAGAGTGTTCTGAATATAACCCTGGACACATACTGAAAGTGTTCTGAATATAACCCTGGACACATACTGAGAGTGTTCTGAATGTAACCCTCGACACATACTAAGAGTGTTCTGAATGTAACCCTGGACACATACTGAGAGTGTTTTGAATGTAACCCTGGATACATACTGAGAGTGTTCTGAATGTAACCCTGGACACATACTGAGAGTGTTCTGAATGTAACCCTGGACACATACTGAGATCTTTCTGAATGTAACCCTGGACACATACTGAGAGTGTTTTGAATGTAACCCTGGATACGTACTGAGAGTGTTCTGAATATAACCCTGGACACATACTGAGATCTTTCTGAATGTAACCCTGGACACATACTGAGAGTGTTTTGAATGTAACCCTGGATACGTACTGAGAGTGTTCTGAATGTAACCCTGGACACATACTGAGAGTGTTCTGATTGTAACCCTGGATACATACTGAGAGTGTTCTGAATGTAACCCTGGACACATACAGAGAACTTTCTGAATGTAACCCTGGACACATACTGAGAGTGTTTTGATTGTAACCCTGGATACGTACTGAGAGTGTTCTGAATGTAACCCTGGACACATACTGAGAGTGTTCTGAATATAACCCTGGACACATACTGAGAGTGTTCTGAATGTAACCCTCGACACATACTAAGAGTGTTCTGAATGTAACCCTGGACACATACTGAGAGTGTTTTGAATGTAACCCTGGATACATACTGAGAGTGTTCTGAATGTAACCCTGGACACATACTGAGAGTGTTCTGAATGTAACCCTGGACACATACTGAGATCTTTCTGAATGTAACCCTGGACACATACTGAGAGTGTTTTGAATGTAACCCTGGATACGTACTGAGAGTGTTCTGAATATAACCCTGGACACATACTGAGATCTTTCTGAATGTAACCCTGGACACATACTGAGAGTGTTTTGAATGTAACCCTGGATACGTACTGAGAGTGTTCTGAATGTAACCCTGGACACATACTGAGAGTGTTCTGATTGTAACCCTGGATACATACTGAGAGTGTTCTGAATGTAACCCTGGACACATACAGAGAACTTTCTGAATGTAACCCTGGACACATACTGAGAGTGTTTTGATTGTAACCCTGGATACGTACTGAGAGTGTTCTGAATGTAACCCTGGACACATACTGAGAGTGTTCTGAATATAACCCTGGACACATACTGAAAGTGTTCTGAATATAACCCTGGACACATACTGAGATCTTTCTGAATGTAACCCTGGACACATACTGAGAGTGTTCTGAATGTAACCCTGGACATATAATGAGACTGTTCTCGTTGTAATCCTGGACACATACTGAGAGTGTTCTGAATGTAACCCTGGACACATACTGAGAGTGTTCTGAATGTAACCCAGGACACATACTAAGAGTGTTCTGAATGTAACCCTGGAACCATAAAGAGAGTGTTCTGAATGTAACCCGGGACACTTACAGAGAGTGTTCTGAATGTAACCCTGGACACATACTGAGAGTGTTCTGATTGTAACCCTGTACACATACTGAGGGTGTTCTCGTTGTAATCCTGGACACATACAGAGAGTGTTCTTATTGTTACCCTGGACACATACTGAGAGTGTTCTGAATGTAACCCTGGACACATACTAAGAGTGTTCTGAATGTAACCCTGGAACCATAAAGAGAGTGTTCTGAATGTAACCCGGGACACTTACAGAGAGTGTTCTGAATGTAACCCTGGACACATACTGAGAGTGTTCTGATTGTAACCCTGTACACATACTGAGGGTGTTCTCATTGTTACCCTGGACACATAATGAGAGTGTTCTGAATGTAACCCTGGACACATACTGAGAGTGTTCTGATTGTAACCCTGGATACATACTGAGAGTGTTCTGAATGTAACCCTGGACACATACAGAGAGTGTTCTTATTGTTACCCTGGACACATACTGAGAGTGTTCTGAATGTAACCCTGTACACATACTGAGGGTGTTCTCATTGTAACCCTGGAAACATACTGAGAGTGTTCTGAATGTAACCCTGGACACTTACAGAGAGTGTTCTGAATGTAACCCTGGACACATACTGAGAGTGTTCTGATTGTAACCCTGTACACATACTGAGGGTGTTCTCATTGTTACCCTGGACACATAATGAGAGTGTTCTGAATGTAACCAGGGACACATACTGAGAGTGTTCTGAATGTAACCCTGGACACATACTGAGAGTGTTCTGAATGTAACTCAGGACACATACAGAGAGTGTTCTTATTGTTACCCTGGACACATACTGAGAGTGTTCTGATTGTAACCCTGTACACATACTGAGGGTGTTCTCATTGTAACCCTGGAAACATACTGAGAGTGTTCTGAATGTAACCCTGGACACATACTGAGAGTGTTCTGAATGTAACCCTGGACATATAATGAGACTGTTCTCGTTGTAATCCTGGACACATACTGAGAGTGTTCTGAATGTAACCCTGGACACATACTGAGAGTGTTCTGAATGTAACCCAGGACACATACAGAGAGTGTTCTTATTGTTACCCTGGACACATACTGAGAGTGTTCTGAATGTAACCCTGGACACATACTAAGAGTGTTCTGAATGTAACCCTGGAACCATAAAGAGAGTGTTCTGAATGTAACCCGGGACACTTACTGAGAGTGTTCTGAATGTAACCCTGGACACATACTGAGAGTGTTCTGAATATAACCCTGGACACATACTGAAAGTGTTCTGAATATAACCCTGGACACATACTGAGATCTTTCTGAATGTAACCCTGGACACATACTGAGAGTGTTCTGAATGTAACCCTGGACATATAATGAGACTGTTCTCGTTGTAATCCTGGACACATACTGAGAGTGTTCTGAATGTAACCCTGGACACATACTGAGAGTGTTCTGAATGTAACCCAGGACACATACTAAGAGTGTTCTGAATGTAACCCTGGAACCATAAAGAGAGTGTTCTGAATGTAACCCGGGACACTTACAGAGAGTGTTCTGAATGTAACCCTGGACACATACTGAGAGTGTTCTGATTGTAACCCTGTACACATACTGAGGGTGTTCTCGTTGTAATCCTGGACACATACAGAGAGTGTTCTTATTGTTACCCTGGACACATACTGAGAGTGTTCTGAATGTAACCCTGGACACATACTAAGAGTGTTCTGAATGTAACCCTGGAACCATAAAGAGAGTGTTCTGAATGTAACCCGGGACACTTACAGAGAGTGTTCTGAATGTAACCCTGGACACATACTGAGAGTGTTCTGATTGTAACCCTGTACACATACTGAGGGTGTTCTCATTGTTACCCTGGACACATAATGAGAGTGTTCTGAATGTAACCCTGGACACATACTGAGAGTGTTCTGATTGTAACCCAGGACACATACAGAGAGTGTTCTTATTGTTACCCTGGACACATACTGAGAGTGTTCTGAATGTAACCCTGTACACATACTAAGAGTGTTCTGATTGTAACCCTGTACACATACTGAGGGTGTTCTCATTGTAACCCTGGAAACATACTGAGAGTGTTCTGAATGTAACCCTGGACACATACTGAGAGTGTTCTGAATGTAACCCTGGACATATAATGAGACTGTTCTCGTTGTAATCCTGGACACATACTGAGAGTGTTCTGAATGTAACCCTGGACACATACTGAGAGTGTTCTGAATGTAACCCAGGACACATACAGAGAGTGTTCTTATTGTTACCCTGGACACATACTGAGAGTGTTCTGAATGTAACCCTGGACACATACTAAGAGTGTTCTGAATGTAACCCTGGAACCATAAAGAGAGTGTTCTTATTGTTACCCTGGACACATACTGAGAGTGTTCTGAATGTAACCCTGGACACATACTGAGAGTGTTCTGAATGTAACCCAGGACACATACAGAGAGTGTTCTTATTGTTACCCTGGACACATACTGAGAGTGTTCTGAATGTAACCCTGGACACATACTGAGAGTGTTCTGAATGTAACCCTGGACACATACTGAGAGTGTTCTGATTGTAACCCTGGACACATACTGAGAGTGTTCTGATTGTAACCAGGGACACATACTGAGAGTGTTCTGAATGTAACCCTGGACACATACTGAGAGTGTTCTGATTGTAACCAGGGACACATACTGAGAGTGTTCTGATTGTAACCAGGGACACATACTGAGAGTGTTCTGAATGTAACCAGGGACACATACTGAGAGTGTTCTGAATGTAACCCGGGACACTTACTGAGAGTGTTCTGATTTTAACCCTGGACACATACTGAGAGTGTTCTGAATGTAACCCTGGACACATACTGAGAGTGTTCTGATTGTAATCCTGGACACATACTGAGAGTGTTCTGAATGTAACCAGGGACACATACTGAGAGTGTTCTGAATGTAACCAGGGACACATACTGAGAGTGTTCTGAATCTAACACTGGACACATACTGAGAGTGCTCTTATTGTTACCCTGGACATATACTGAGAGTGTTCTGATTGTAACCCTGGATACATACTAAGTGTGTTATGAATGTAACCCTGGAAACATACTGAGAATGTTCTGAATGTAACCCTGGACACATAATGAGACTGTTCTGAATGTAACCCTGGACACATACTGAAAGTGTTGTGATTTTAACCCTGGACATATACTGCGAGTGTTGTGATTGTAACCCTGGACACATACTGAGAGTGTTCTGAATGTAACCCTTGGACACATACTGAGACTGTTATATTGTAATCCTGGACACATACTGAGAGTGTTTTGATTGTAACCCTGGACACATACTGAGAGTGTTTTGAATGTAACCCTGGACACATACTGAGAGTGTTCTGAATGTAACCCTTGACACATACTGAGAGCTCAGTATTCTGATTGTAACCCTGGACACATACTGAGAGTGTTCTGAATGTAACCCTGGACACATACTGAAAGTGTTCTGAATGTAACCCTGGACACATACTGAGAGTGTTGTGATTGTAACCCTGGAAACATACTGAAAGTGTTCTGAATGTAACCCTGGACACATACTGAGAGTGTTGTGATTGTAACCCTGGAAACATACTGAGAATGTTCTGAATGTAACCCTGGAAACATACTGAGAATGTTCTGAATGTAACCCTGGACACATACTGAGAGTGTTCTGAATGTAACCCTGGACACATACTGAGAGTGTTCTGATTGTAACCCTGAACACATACTGAGAGTGTTGTGATTGTAACCCTGGAAACATATTGAGAATGTTCTGAATGTAACCCTGGACACATACTGAAAGTGGTCTGAATGTAACCCTGGACACATACTGAAAGTGGTCTGAATGTAACCCTGGACACATACTGAGAGTGTTCTGAATGTAACCATACTGAGAGTGTTCTGAATGTAACCATGGACACATACTGAGAGTGGTCTGAATGTAACCCTGGACACATACTGAAAGTGGTCTGAATGTAACCCTGGACACATACTGAGAGTGTTCTGAATGTAACCATGGACACATACTGAGAGTGTTCTGAATGTAACCCTGGACACATACTGAGAGTGTTCTGAATGTAACCATGGACACATACTGAGAGTGTTCTGAATGTAACCCTGGATACATATTGAGAATGTTCTGATTGTAACCCTGGACACATACTGAGAGTGTTCTGATTGTTACCCTGGACACATACTGAAAGTGTTCTGAATGTAACCCTGGACACATACTGAGAGTATTCTGAATGTAACCCTGGACACATACTGAGAGTATTATGAATGTAACCTGCGACATATACTGAGACTGTTCTGGAGACATTATTTCATAAAATAAATGTGTCAAATTGTCAATATATATGAAACATACTATTACACAAAGTCTTTAACGTGATAAGGTGATATCGATCAATGGCTCGACATGTTCACCGGCTCGACATCTTCACCGGAACGAACTCTCCACCGGCACGACATCTCCACCGCCTCGAACTCTTAACCGGCTCGACATCTTCACCGCCTCGACATGTTCATCGACTCGACATCTTAACCGGCTCGACATCTTCACCGGCTCGACATCTTCACCGCCTCGAACTCTTAACCGGCTCGACATGTTCACCGACTCGACATCTTAACCGGCTCGACATCTTCACCGGCTCGACATCTTCACCGCCTCGAACTCTTAACCGGCTCGACATCTTCACCGGCTCGACATGTTCACCGACTCGACATCTTAACCGGCTCGACATCTTCACCGCCGCGAACTCTTCACCGGCTCGACATCTTCACCGACTCGACATCTTCACTGGCTCGACATGTTCAACCTCTCGACATCTTCACCGACTCGACATCTTCACTGGCTCGACATGTTCAACCTCTCGACATCTTCACCGGCTCGAAGTCTCCACCGGCTCGAAGTCTCCACCGCCTCGACATCTTCACCGGCTCGACATCTTCACCGCCTCGACATCTTCACCGCCTCGACATCTTCACCGGCTCGAAGTCTCCACCGCCTCGACATCTTCACCGGCTCGAAGTCTCCACCGCCTCGACATCTTCACCGCCTCGACATCTTCACCGGCTCGACATCTTCACCGGCTCGACATCTTCACCGGCTCGAACTCTTCCCTGACTATTTGTAGGCTATAGTATGACTTTGGTCTCATTTGTGTAACGGGGTTGATTTTCTGTATAAATTTTCAAATTTTCAAAGCGAATCGTATGACAGTCAATGAGAAGTTTGGTGTTTTCCTCTGTCTGGGGCATTCAGTTGTTAGTGTTAAAGGCAGTTGCTGGTCAGTTTTAACTGGTTATTAACTATAAAACTATACTCCACTTCATATAGCCTAGCGTGTTCTTCTTAATCTGAAATATTTTTCATAAAAAATATTTCACTAACGAAAAGTTCTGAGTAATGATTTTATGATATACTTTGAAATAATCACTTTTTGTTAGGAGTAATTCGCAAGGAAATCCCTCGTCACGTGATGCAAAGTTTTGTATAAGGCACAAATAATTATTTTACAGACATCGCAGAGGCCCAGAATAAAACACGTGTGGTTTAATTACCGGCGTCAGTCTGATTTGATGACAGAATAGCGGAATTACAATAACTAGTCTAGACAACGGTATGTGTGGATTTGGTCAAATTAATTGAGAGAAGTGGACTATATGGCTTGGTGTGAAGCACGAAATGCATTCGAATGATTAATTAAAGTGAATTGTTTATGATTAATTACATGGTGCATGGTCCTGTAGGTTAGCGCGTGATATACACGTAATTAGAACAGGGCATACACGTAGTGAGTTCCTATAGGTTAGCACGTGATACAGACGTTATTAGAACAGGCCATACACGTAGTGAGTTCCTATAGGTTAGCACGTGATACACACGTAATTAGAACAGGGCATACACGTAGTAGGTTGCTATAGGGTAGCACGTGATATACACGTAATTAGAACAGGACATACACGTAGTAAGTTCCTATAGGTTAGCACGTGATATACACGTAATTAGAACAGGACATAGACGTAGTAAATTCCTATAGGTTAACACTTGATACACACGTAATTAGAACAGGACATACACGTAGTAAGTTGCTATAGGTTAACACGTGATACACACGTAATTAGAACAGGACATACACGTAGTAAGTTCCTAAAGGCTAACACGTGATTACAAAAGGACATACACGTAGTAAATTCCTGAAGTTTAGCAAGAAGTTTAGAGGTTCTGAAGTTTAGCTTGTGACATACACGTAGTTAGTTTCCATGGGTTATCACTTCACATACACGTAGTTAGATCTTGTAGTTTAGCACGTGACGTACATGTAGCTAGGTCCTGTAGTTTAGCACGTGACGTACATGTAACTAGGTCCTGTAGTTTAGCACGTGACGTACATTATAGTTTTATCCTATAGATTAGCACATAACGAACACGTAATTAGGTCATGTAGGTTAACATGTGACGTACACGTACGTAGTTAGATCCTGAAGGTTAACACGTGACACATAAGTATTTGGGGTTTTTAGGTAAGCACGAGACGTACACATAGTTACATGTTGTAGGTTACCACGTGACGTGGAGTGTTTGTTTTAGTGTCAAACTAGTGTCAATTTCGTTTCATGTCAATATATCTTTGATTAGCGTATGTTCTCAAGTTCTATATGTCCTACGTACAGCGCTGTAAATGGAAATTTATATATAATAAAGATGCTTACGATTAAAACGTACAAAAATTATAAATTCTGAATTGAAAAACGATAAGAAATTGCCATACTGCATTACTTCAAAGCGCTGAAAAGATTAAGATCATTAATCTAGAATTTCATTTCACAGACGGAACAAAAAACAGTTGGAGAAGGAGACTTTAAAAACTTATCACGTGTGTGACGGAATAGGAAACCGATTTGTGTCGAAGATAAAATATTTTCTCGACATTTATTTTCATGCAACATGAGAGAGCTCTAGTCAGCACATTTCCTTGTCATGGTATTGAATACAAATTTAAAATTTTTCTAAAAATGCGACCCTATTTCATGTTCCTTAAGTACCTATCTTTTAAGTTGTGGAATATATATATAACATATGTTTCTGAATAGAAAGATGATTTATCGAATAAGGTCGCATTTGAAATTAGACTACGAAACCTCGTATTTATAATTTATAACACATTTTACACGTATAGTGCGTCTAAGCTTGATATGAGTTAATTGGCTTTCGTATATACAGAAATGTTTATGTGCTAAATGTTATAAATTGTCCGGTTAGGCTGACGAAGAAAAAAACAACAGACGTTTTTGAATAAGTTTCAGACATGTATGTCAAAACATTGATGTATGAAGATACCAGACGTCTGATACCGTTTACAATGTAGGAGTGTCGTTACACGATACGGGTCAATGGTTTAGGGTAAAGGTGACAGTTAGCATGGGGTCAACCGTTTAACCTTTATGAGCAAAACTTTTTAAAAGTTCGTATACTAGATCAGGACCCAAAACGGTGAAGCTGGATGTCAATGAATTCTCGGGTAAGGAAACAAGGAACGTCAAAAAAAAAATTAAACGTCTATTTATAAATATATCAAGGATGTGCTTAAGGGTCAACAAAGGTTAGCTTAAATTTTACATGGGAGTCTCATATGGTCAACATAGATCACACGTGAGTTTAACAACGAGTACTTGTCAAAGGTTAATCTGAATGTGGAACCATCGTCGTACTTTAACAAATCCGAACAGTTAACTGTAAAAAACATTAACAAAAATTCCAACAGACTCAAAATAAATCAATTGAGGGCAAATAATTAAGAAAAAAAATTTAAACGGCAACATTTGAAAAGTACATGAATTCTCACGGACCAGGTAGTTCGGAAGGGTACGCGGCTATTCAAAAGACGAAGTGAAATCAACAGGAGTCATTGAAATTAAATCTTTAATGTTTTGTAGAAGGTGGAAAAAGCACGTTAAGATAAGAATGATATATGTAAAGGGAAATTGGTTTTAATGTCTACGGGTTTTGTTTAATGGTGTTCAATTTAGTGTCTGTTAAGTGTGACAAGGTGTCGTTCCCTTTGGATGACTATATACATGTATATGAACGTGATCTTACATTACACAAAACATGAACGAATTTATAACTTCATAAAATTGTCTTGTCACATCCAGATACATTTTACTTTTATTTAAGAAAAAAATGCTGAATGTCAATTGCTGTTTTCAACCCAGAGTATTGATGTTACTTCTGAATCTTAAAATATCACAGCAAATACCTAAATGGATATTTGAAGTGTGGAATAAATTGTAAGAGACGTTATTTCAACTAATATTCTTGAGACGAAAATAAATAAAAAAAAAAATCAGCAAATTAGAAAAGAAAGCTGAACTGAAATATTAAACAGATACAGACTCGAAAATCCGTAAAAAGCAAAAAGGGTTTTTCAAATTGTTTCAACCGTACTGTGTAGTACAGGTGTTTGGTTTCAGTAATTGACGTGAAACTTAACAACCAGATAATTGAAATAAATTCCGAAGCAAAATCAGAAAAAACCGAGCATTGACCGATGAAAACCGAGTTCACATGTTGACACAGAGATCCACTGTTTCTCTATATACTGCAAGGGCATGGTGTTGTCAGTTTATCACAGTCGACGTGTACGGTGTCAGCTTGGAAGATGAAACGATACTTAAATTGTCTTTGAAATATTAAAATTTTACAGTGAATATATTCATGAAGAGAATGAAAATTAAAAGAAAATGCATATTGAAACTATTTACATATAAGATCCCTATCAAATTAATACTTGATGAACGACAATATCATGTTACATATGAAAAAACGTCAGCTCACTGTGTCGAAATCGCACTCAAATATGCGAGTCATGAGCGTTTGAATTTAATGTCGGTCGTTGTAATGCAGCTTAAAGGACATCAGATACTTAACGGGTACCATCCACCCGGGGCTCACTCACATCCACGCGCATTAATCATACTCGATTGCAATATGAAAAAGAGAAAACGATTTTTATGAACTTATTTACATCCACAAGAATGTCAAGTAAAATATTCAGGAAACTTAATATAGAGATACAGATGTACCGTAAAATTCTTGGTCAGAATTCAGTAACATAGAGATACAGATGTACCGTAAAATCTTGGTCAGAATTCAGTAACATAGAGATACAGATGTACCGTAAAATTCTTGTCCAGAATTCAGTAACATAGAGATATAGATGTACCGTAAAATTCTTGTCCAGAATTCAGTAACATAGAGATACAGATGTACCGTAGAATTCTTGTCCAGAATTCAGTAACATAGAGATACAGATGTACCGTAGAATTCTTGGTCAGAATTCAGTTACATAGAGATACAGATGTACCGTAGAATTCTTGGTCAGAATTCAGTAACATAGAGATACAGATGTACCGTAAAATCTTGTTCAGAATTCAGTTACATAGAGATACAGATGTACCGTAAAATTCTTGTTCAGAATTCAGTAACATAGAGATACAGATGTACCGTAAAATTCTCGTTCAGAATTCAGTTACACAGAGATACAGATGTACCGTAAAATTCTTGTTCAGAATTCAGTTACATAGAGATACAGATGTACCGTAAAATTCTTGGTCAGAATTCAGTTACATAGAGATACAGATGTACCGTAGAATTCTTGGTCAGAATTCAGTAACATAGAGATACAGATGTACCGTAAAATCTTGTTCAGAATTCAGTTACATAGAGATACAGATGTACCGTAAAATTCTTGTTCAGAATTCAGTAACATAGAGATACAGATGTACCGTAAAATTCTCGTTCAGAATTCAGTTACACAGAGATACAGATGTACCGTAAAATTCTTGTTCAGAATTCAGTTACATAGAGATACAGATGTACCGTTAAATTTTTGGTCAGAATTCAGTAACATAGATATTACGTAGGAGTGTTGTAAGCATTATTGAAATCTGGTTGACAGGATTCATAAAAACACTATTGACATACACATGGACACTTTCTGTATCTTTATTGTGGTAAATTAGTTATTTCTCGTACAAGGCTGAATTCATCGCAGGACTTATCAGAACAGGTAACAAAGGCCTAAGACTAAGGTTAGCGGAAACGACACAAAATCCCATTGTAATGGAACCGTTGTATTTGAAGCACATCGAGTGACAACCCATGAAATAGGATTAAAAAACCAAAAGGTCCATAGGGCCTGAGCTACACCCCATTTAGTGTCTTAACACTAGAAGTATTTCAAGGTTCAGGTTTTTATCTGAAAAAGTATTAAAACCACAGCGTACATTACCAAATGATACACTGTTTAATCCTTGTTAATAATTTTAACGCTGTAGCTGAAACGAAAGATGTTCGTGTTGAGCGCTGACAATAAAATATACAAGACCGGGTTTCGAGACATGTATGTTGAGGAAGACTATGTGGTCGACTTGACGCGTTCGGGAGGATAGTTCGTAACGCCAGGTTATGTTGTTACGAAATGCATGTACATATCAAATAATGTTCTCGCGTTTAAATGTGACTTTGAAACAGATAACCACTTCCAGGGACATGCTTCTTTTCCAATAATCCCAGTGTAAATGGTTCCTTTGTTGATATTTTGTCTTTGTAATCTTGATTTAAGTCTGAAAATCCCTTTGGTTGACAGCTCAGTAGTTTGTTGCTGTTCTGCACGCGACGTATGGAATGTTTTAACAAATAGTGAAGCAATTTTAAAGAAGTTTGAACCAGCAAACACGGCTAACGGTTCTAGACTGGCAATCAGCCTGTCAGTTTTTGTAAAGAAATGCACAGCTAAATTCCTAATGTAGCTTAGAATCAGACATATCCTAGAAACCAAAATTACAAAGCTATTTTTTTTATGATTTTAATACTTTAAAGACAGGGTAAGTCTTCTTTTGTACTTTAATGTGTTATGTCACACTACACGTAAATAGCAGGTGTAACTTTCAAAAGTAAGAGATAGACAACTATATTAACAAGAAAAAAGAAACGTCACTTCCGGTTGATATCAGTCATTTCATATTTATATGAAAGTGGGAAGACGAAAGATCAACTTTTGATTAGTACATGAGGAGGCCGATGTATACTACTTTTTGTGTGAGAACCATACCTGTTTTTTGAGGACAATTAATATTTTTCTGATGAAGAGATTTTTTCACTTATCAAATACACAAACGCTATGTAATACCGATCTTAAACGTTTCTTCTCCTAGTGTAGTAACACCGGAATTACATGATTATATTGATCCTGAAAATACATATAAATTCGTCGTCAACAAACGGAAGAAAATACCCGACAGTCTTTTGTTTGCCTTACTAGACTTATCTCAGCTGTTTAAAGTCTTTAAAATCCATGTTTAGTTTTTACATATCGTCGAGACTAAACTTGACCTAACTAGGAATTCGTCTAGAGCGATATCAGGTGACCCACATTCACTCGTCGTAATGTCAACGGGAGTTTTTAAAACTAATAGCCCAAATTACGTAATTCAATGAAATGTAGGACAAATGTGATATTTCTAGTCAACCTGAAATTCATACTTTCACAAATATTTTTTTTTGATAACATATGTATTTATTAACTTAATTTCCAACTCTTTTTCAGTATTTGTTTGTTGTTTTATATATAGTGTATCACTGGTTTGAGTTATGATGAGACAGCGGAGAACTTCGCCACTGAGTTAGAGTTTACAACATAGATCAGTCTGCTCTCCAATCCACAGAATGGTGATATCTCTTCTACACTCAGAGTTAAAGATAATGTTAGAAGTGATCAGGACCCTGTGATTGAAGACAATGGCGGTTTTCTCTGGAATCAGCTCTCCGTGTTGAATGGGGCTATTTTAGTGACATTATCTGTTACCGAAGATAGCAACGACAAAAAGATGCCGAAATATCGTCTTGAATAGTCTATAACTCGATACTCAGATAGATCCCGATGTTTGTCAGTATGTATAGGGAACGGTGATAACTTACAGTGTTGAGCAGTGTTGTGTGTATGGAGAGTTATACGGGTGATAACCTACAGTGTTGTGTGTATGGAGAGTTATACGGGTGATAACCTACAGTGTTGTGGGTATGGAGAGTTATACGGGTGATAACCTACGGTGTTGTGGGTATGGAGAGTTATACGGGTGATAACCTACAGTGTTGTGTGTATGGAGAGTTATACGGATGATAACATACATTGTTGAGGGTATGGGGTGTTATACGGGTGATAACCTACAGTGTTGAGGGTATGGGGTGTTATACGGGTGATAACCTACAGTGTTGTGTGTATGGAGAGTTATACGGATGATAACATACATTGTTGAGGGTATGGGGTGTTATACGGATGATAAGATACATTGTTGAGGGTATGGGGTGTTATACGGGTGATAACCTACAGTGTTGTGGTTATGGAGAGTTATACGGGTGATAACCTACAGTGTTATGGGTATGGAGACTTATACCGGTGATAATTTACGGTGTTGTTGGTACGGAGACTTATACGGGTGATAACCTACAGTGTTGTGGAAATGGAGAGTTATGCTAGTGATAACGGGTCTTGTGGGTATGGATAGTTATACGGGTGATAACCTACATTGTTGTGAGTATGGAGAGTTATACGGGTGATAACCTACAGTGTTATGGGTATGGAGAGTTATATGGGTGATAACCTACAGTGTTGTTGGTATAGAGAATTATACGGGTGATAACCTTTTAGTGTTGTGGGTATGTAGAGTTATACGGGTGATAACCTACAGTGTTGTAGGTATGGAGAGTTATACGGATGATAACCTACAGTGTCGTGTGTATGGAGATTCATACGGTTGATAATCTGCAATGATGTGGGTATGGAGAGTTATACGGGTGATAACCTAAATTGTTGTGGTTATGGAGAGTTATACAGGTGATAACCTACAGTGTTGTGGGTATGGAGACTTATACGGGTGATAACCTACAGTGTTGTTGGTATGGAGAGTTATACGGGTGATAACCTAAAATGTTGTTGGTAAAGATGTTAAACGGACGTTCCTACAGTGCTTTTTGTGAATTTCAAATTTTTTCCGAAGGAAAATATTTTTATTATATCATTAGTTTTGATAATGTAATGTTGCTTGTCATATCATTTTATTTTAGTTGTTGATTTTTCATTTCCCCCTTATGGACCACAACAATGAATGCCTGGACCGCTTTACCTCTATCCTCTATCTATATACATCCATATGATCATTATATGATGTAGGTGACACTTGCTCTGTACCGTTCCTGGTCATGGACACGATTTGGTTTGAGAAAAAAAGGCATCCTTCTCAGCCATCCTATCTATCTTATGATGTATAGTGATAAACAGGTCGTGACACCACAGGTAAGGTTGTATTCTGCTTTTGAAAAGTCACTTATTATCAGGTAATAATTTACAATTATCTTGAAGTAATATGTAACTGTTACCAGAATACCAGAATATCATCATGGATTTTACCGACAAGGGCACCACTACCTGTAGAACCGTTCATGCCTTTTTCTACCTTTTCTTGAAGGACTACGTCTTAGCTGAACTATGACACCTCTGGTCCCGAGAGTGTTTGTATCGATACTAACTTTCTAATCAATTTGCTCTTTTTCTTAATGCAAACATTTTCCTCTGTTGTATCTGGTCTTTTAGAAATTCACTCATTGAACTTTGACCTCATCACAAATATGTCGATTATATGGCATTGAACAAGATTCGCATTATATATGCTTTTATCCAACTTGCTGCTATCATTAATTTTCGAGGATATATCAACACAATGGAACAGCGGGTTGTCGCTAACATCAAGACTTAGGTTAGATAGCTGATATAAGGATAGCGCTAATTTTAGACTCGGTGTCAGGTGTTAAATTTTCAGGTGACATTTCAACCGGGGAAATATCATGACTGTCCACAGGAGCTTATCGCTAGGATTTAACCACTGGAGTTATCCGGCTTTTTTCCTAACTTCCGGTAGAAGACACATCAAAGACAATAGGTAGGAACACGTGTACCTATACTTTGAGTTGAAAGCTTCTGTAAGCTGATACTAACCCTTATATATTACCATTGATATCAGCACCTTTACCACATAAAAGACGAACATATTCAAATTACGAAATGCCTTAGAATCTCCCCATCTCAACATTGTCTGGGGCCGAAAGATTTATGGCGATGATGACAAAGGAAACACGATACAGCCGACGTAATATCTAGATATAGTAAGTCTCTACCACCTTGTTTTACCGACACGTATCCAAACCACAGTCACGTGATATATGTACGGCTACAAAGACGGGGCTTCAATGACTTGTTTCCAACAGGTCACACAAAGTCATGACCCTAACATTTATTTACTGGTGACTTTTTTTAAAATCTAAGACATATACTTCTCCGACAAGAATAAATAAATACCAAAAACTGATATATAACACGTAAAAGTATACCACATGTTTCCTGAACAACCTCTCCCGCTTCCTTGTCATTTGGTGGTTTGATCAATATCAACGGTCGTGTCTATTTATGAGTACAGTACATGTACATCAGGTATATCTGTATAATTATCATTCATACACGTAATCACTTTAAGATGTCAATGTCCCCTAGATAGGCCCAATGCTTTTGGTCATTTTTTTTATTGATTAGATGCTAATATCCACTAATCACAAATTTATTTTAAATATCAACGAAAATTTGATTGAATTTCGTCAATGATTTTGAAAATTTCTGTCAGTCTGCTGTTTAAATTATAATGTTTGTATGTTTATTTTGACAAGTAGAACTAAATTCGTTTTTTATATTGACCGTTTTCATACATTTAATACATTTGCTTTTTATCACTCTTTTACTGTCACTAGTGGTCAATTTTGATGGTCAATCCCAATAGTCCCAAATAACCACCAGAAAATTATAATAATAAAAACATCACATTTTTTTTTTCTTTTTCAAAGTCGAGTCACAATTAGTGACATTTCCCTGTAGCACTGCTTATATCATGTAACAGTATTTGTCACCTGTAAACTTTAAGTTTAAAAAGTTCACCGTCAGTCTGTGTAGGTTTAATCAGAAACGACAGGTATTTTATCGTCAGTGTCGACATTTACTATAAAAGCTATGGGGCGGATATATTAGGTAACACCTTCAGGAGTGTTCCTTAATACAGTACATGTGTATCTGAATTTAACTGGAGCTAAAGATTGTTTTAATTCAATCTTTATTAAAAGATTATTTATCAGTACTTACACGTCACCTTCAATCGCTAACATTATCAGTCAAGCTGTGACAGTTTAGGTAGGTAAACCATACATAACCAGGGGCTGATGAAGAGGGAGACACACATGTCAACACTTAACTCAGACTGAATTTCCTTTTAACGCCCTAATTATCATTGTTTCTGTAATTTAAAAATCTAACCTCTCCTCACTCTCAGAGACTAATTATGATAATAACTATTTTAATTAACTATGGTGACATAATTATTATACACATAAGTGGCCAGAGCGATCAGACCGCATACTTCCACCATTATTAAAGAGAAGAAATTTCAGTATAAAGGTTTTGTTATCGTACTGGTGGGTGCTGATGTAATTTTACCACTGCTGTTTACCTGGTTGTTGTCTGTAATTTGATTGATTTTTATCTGTTTTTACAAATTATAGATAAGTCTGACGTCACATGTTTTATTTAAGTACACGTGTATTGCCAAGTTGGGAACTCGGGAATTATACAAGTGAACGACCTCTGACCTCACATGGAGCTCATTACTTTAACATTTATTAATTTTCATGTCAATTTTTATTTCAATTTGTACCTAAATTTCGCCCACACAGTTATAAGCTATCGTGGTCTGTATAAAGACTTGTGACAAATAGATGAATGGCCTGTCTAGAGATTTATCTCATACACTTTTTACATTCTCGGCGACGGCTGACAGGGTCTTAAGAGCTGTTTGTGTTCCTGTGTAGCGTCTTAAGTTAATGACACGAATACCTGGCCATTGAAAATTACCACGTGACCGACTAAGATAGAGCGCGTGTCGAAAGTGGCACGTCATGACTGGTGACGTCATTACCAGTTACGGTAACACTGAGCAGAGTGACAGCTTACAGAGTTTGGAAACGATTTTCGGTTAAAGAGAAACATATACACAAGCCTGCAGTACATTGTACTATTGACCTTAGATGAGGATCAACTACATCACTATGGAAATGTAAATGATAAATTCACGTCTTCAATAATTGTTGCCAATAGTTATCACCTATGCATCTAAGGTAAAAAATATCTTTTCTTACTAAATTTTAATGAAAACACTTCGATACTAAAATTTTGTGAATTTTAACTCATTTATTGCGCGTGTGAGGGCGCGTTTCCTATGCCCATCAATCCATTCCGAATCAATGTTATATCTTAAGAACTTGTCAACACTCTAAACGATATTTACTCCTTACGCTCATGATATCAATTTCTACACTTTATTATATCAAGATGGTCAACGTTACTATTTCAAATGTCATATTACACGACCTCTTCAACAAATGTTCCACATAAGTTGTTTTATAAAACCCGAATCAATCGGATTCATATAACCCTCATCGTACCTTAGGCTGAACAGCAGTGGGAGCTTTCAAGTTTTATCCAAAATTTCAGTCCAAGAAACATATCTCATTTTGCCTGAACATTTTCTCTCGATATGTATAGCGTTTTCCATACATTTATCACAACGTTATATATAGATCTTTACTTAGAAATAACAACTATAAAACGTACACTGTTATGGAAGTATCGGCACGTGCTACGTAAATACACAATTATCGAAATCTAGGAAAACAAAAAGCAGATGGACTGATATATATATATATATACATGTTTCTTGTCACAAATAACATCAGAAGAGAGGATTACTAGGTACACAGGAAGATATTTCAATTAAATTCTCAATTCTACGCGGACCTCTGGGAATGTACCTAAAATAAATACACAGAAAAATGAAATCCAACACATAAAAACACTGGTATATGTTACTCATGTTAACAGTGTTTCAAATTGTTATTAAACGTTCGACAATGATATCCGGTACCACACGTGGTCCGGTCGATAAATCAACGTTACACGTGGTTACAGTAACTACTGTTTTACGGTATGTGGCTGTTATGTGTAATGTATTGGGACTAATCCCATGCTCACGAAATGGACGTGCATCTGGATAAATGTTAATTACCGTGTTATTCTTTCATCTCCAACCATATGATGTGGTAGTATAAATACACCATTTTATCACGTGCGATCACGTGCGATCCCCTCACACCCTGTAGAGCAGACGTCTTGGATGACATCACACAGCTGACTGCCGTGATCGTGAAGGAAGACGTCTGTCTATCGTCATGCTATTGTGTACAGTGTGGGTTCGATCAACAGCTATCACGTCTTATCATTGCATTCCTTGATACAAATATAACTAATATAACGTCATACTATGATAACGGCGTTATCAACAACCCACACGCGCATATGCTTGTGAGTGACTCTGT
This sequence comes from Ylistrum balloti, assembly GCF_031769215.1. Taxonomy (NCBI): domain Eukaryota; kingdom Metazoa; phylum Mollusca; class Bivalvia; order Pectinida; family Pectinidae; genus Ylistrum; species Ylistrum balloti. The sequence continues at coordinate 54,676 of NW_026782453.1, read as the reverse complement.
GATTAAGTACAATGTATCAAGATAATGATTTCACACTGCCGATTTTTAAGGCGCCAATTGTATGCATTGCAGTGAATTCACAATGGTTTAGAAAGTGAAACAAAACGCTGATAAGGATTGATATATTGTATTTGGTGACTAAGATTACAATACGTAGTAATACAATATACCTATATTGTAACAATGGCGTTAGATATGAAGCCTACACAATAGACATTGGTAACTTTGATCACGGCTTACGTTTACATCTACCTAGAAGAGAATACGTTCCATATTGATAGAATCAGTAATATCATGTACACAATATGCGACACTGACCTTCGTCCGCGAGACAACGTCTAGAAATAGGGAGAGTCAAGTAGACGGAAAACCTGTAACTTACCAACTAACTGAGCAGAATACGGCCATTAATAGGTCATGCAGGGATCTAGCTCGTCCCTTGGTACAAGATGATCTAGAGTTGTCGTTCTTACACGCACCACGCCAACCTAAGGGCGATCGGAACATCTCACCCCGAGTACAACACATCCTGTCATAGAATCAGGTGTTCAGATTGACGCACGGGATGCAAGGAACGATAACTCTGTTGACAATAACCTGATAATTACATCTCTTATTGTCTCAATGATTTTATAACGATTCCTTTCGAGGTCAAGACTTTATATACCTTAATATCATAGCAGCGCCCATATGGAGTAGTAACAGAGACATGCATAATTGTCGACAAGGAATATTTTTATTTACTAGAACATAAAGTGTGTTGTGTAATACAGACACCTTGGACACCTTGGATCAAAACATTGCACAATCATAAGATACAAGTGTTTGTTTCCGGATGGAGCTGTGAACTATCAACGGGTGATATTCAATTAAAATGTCTCTTATTGTATAAATATATTTACAACTCCAATTGTTGTATACCAACATAGGCATGTTTGGTTTTATATTGTGTAACGTCATATCAATGTGACCCTGGTAGTTATGCAGGTATATGTTTTTTTTTAACTTTATCTGCGAAGTTTTGCCAACTTATATTAATCACTCTTGTTGGCTCAGATAGAAGTGCGCGAGGGGTCATAGTGCAGAAGGAAACCGGAGTGCCCCGGGAAAACCCACGTGGTCGGGCAGGTGACCCCATACCTTTTCACATCCATTCCGGAAATCGATCCCCGGATAGCTAGGTGAAAGGCGAGTGCGTTACCACTGCTGCACCCGACCTCCCTTTCTCTTCTCTGTAGTTCCATCAGTCACACAGTGTGCTTTAGACCAGTAAACCAGAGGTCAAGAGTTCGAATCCTACATCACCATCAGCCATTTTAGAATAACGAAATACTTAAACATAGCGAGTGTTCCCTCCAAAATAATCGGAGTAATGTTCAGGAGAAATCAGGTATGTGCAAAGAAGGAATAATGAAACACAAACTGTATCAGATATTAAAAGGGGAAAATATCACATCATGTTTGATCAAATAAAATTACAACTTTCCGCCATTTGTTTCTCAAGTTTTAATGGATGGCCCGCAATACATTCTGGACGCCATTGCTACTGTGAAATACAAGTTCCAGTGATTACAGATGGCGAGACGTTCTAACAATCTACATATATACTCCTTCATAAAAATAAACAGTTCGGATTTCTAATCATAATATATATATCTGGAAGCTAATGAAGCACAGAAAGTACAGTTTTAGTCCTGAGTCATACCGTGTTGTCCAATTTGTGGTATGATTATACAATCACGTTAAAGCTAGTTATAAACAAGCCCTTTAAAAAGATTTCACAACATATACATGTTTAATAAAAACATAAGTTATGTTTGAAATGATATTTTCTTTCTCGCTGTTTATTTTTTCTTAATTTTTCGTGTATCAAGTACTTCATTTCAACGACGGAACAACACGAGATTATACATGTGAATTTGTCGGCGTTCTTAATCAGAAAACTGGGCCGGTATTTTTAACGACCTTTATGGAATATTATCGTGAGAACGTGAACTTTGAAATATGTAACTAGCTGTTTGGTGTTTTTTTAAAAAAAAGTTAAGGAATTCGATATTTTACATAAATGTCCAAGAGAAATCACACCTTTGTATTAATCATTGATAAATAAAAATGTAAAAAAAAATTAATGGAGAAATGAGAGCGATATCAGTGACAATTATGGTTTAAATATATTATCGAGATCGTTTTTTTTTTTAATTTTTAACATTCCTTTCAAGGTTATGTTTAGAAATGTATATACACAATAACAACCTCGCGACAACGGTTGAAATCGTGGCTGTCGGGTTATATTTATTGATAAAACCTTTGTTATTTGTTTCTATGATAAATATGTGTTCATAAAACTGTTTTCATTCATAAGTAAGCAACTGTGTAGTATTATATGCTAAATATACACCCAGATCGTTCATTGTGGAAAATGTATGGTTTGTTTTGTTATTTTCGGGTGTGTTCGTCTGGTGATTCAGAAATAACCTGATCCTATCTGATCTAGCCTAGTGCCCTAGATTGTTTCTATGGGAACGTAGACGAGGAGAAAGTTGCTACAGGTCATTTAGAATAAGCTTATTCATAATTAGTCTCTGTTTCGTATAACACACTACTATATAACTCATACAGAAATTAAACTACCAATTTAATGGCTCTCAAAATTAAAAATATCGATGAGATGATTAGCATGTAATTAATATTCCTAGATTAAATAAAAATAGAAATTAAAATTAACAAAAATAAATTTTTGATATCGAGTTGAGTGTGAGAAAAAAATAAAATAAAAAATTTATTTTACAATGTTTATGCGCGGGATTCAGAAAACAGACGAACTGACTGTCATATAAAGTATATACATCGCTTTATATAAATATAGATATCCCAGTCGATAGTGTCTAGTCAGTCTTATAACATGCGAGGTATATAATTTTTAAATGTTTTGATATTTTTTATATATTGACAGTTTAATAAAAAATAATTTTATGCTAAACGTAAATCCATTTACGTGCGCACGTGCAAGCTGACAGAATTTCACGTACGTGTAGATATATTGTTTTTTTTTAATAATATAACTACGTGATATGGTTTGTAAAGATACATCTACAACAAAAATACGTTTGTCTGCAATCAACCAAAAATTACATTAAAAGGTATCGGATTACCAATGTCATGGGCTTAATACTAAAACTTCACTAGAGAAAACATCAACTGCAGTGGGCGTGACGAAATGGCCGTTACAAAGATAAAATCAGCGTGTTAATTCGACCGTGAGTGGGTCATGGTCCAGTGGATCCAGGGGATACGGGATTAACCTAATGGTGAGGTAACTCCCTTTCGTAGCAAGGTGTATAGTAAATTCTTTTGTTTTACTTTTTTTTCATAGCAAAGCCATTGTCAGTGGCGTAGGAAGTTGTCAATAACTGAGGGGGCTAACGTTCCCTACCCCGTTACCTTCGCCACTGGAATGAATCAGACAGCGAAAAAGAGGCTTTTCCGAAATTTTCTCACGTGACCAAGGAGAATGGAATTTGTAAAATTAATCTAATATAGTTAAAATTGGAAATTTATCCGTTTTTAAGAAGTTTAAATGAAAAATTGGGGGGGAGGGGGAAGATACGCTTGCCTCCCCAATCAAAACAGTGAGGGAGTTTGCCCCCGCCCTCCCTCCCCCCACCCCCGTCTCCCGCTTCCTACTCCACTGATTGTCTCGCCTTGTTTACAATGTCTTGTGTCTTGTCCTTGTTTAATATTGTAGACCTACGCGACCTTCCATGGTCAAGGTCATTTACTGGCCAAAATCGATACCACTCTAAGCTATACAAGCCAAATGTTATAATCACGCACCATATTTTAAAGGTTTTATTTTTTCGCTGTTATGTCACTTATGTACAATTGACACCGATGACCTTGAGTGTAAGACATTGAATTGTTAAGCATAGTCTACATACTTTCGTTAATATACATAGCTTTTAACTAAGTCTAGACGGGTTAAGAGTCTGTTTGAACTAGACTATATTGACTTACATGCGAGACAAGAGCCTGTTTGAACGGGACAATTTGGAGAAAAGAGGAGACTAGCCTGGATTGCCTGCCGTAGATTTTCATCTCTCCGCTAGACTTCACTTCGAAAAATCAACAAGTCAGGGCTGTATCTATATATAATGTATATCTACCATGGATTCTTCGTTTCAAAGATGGAAAATTCTATTTTTTGAAATTCAAATATCTGTTTTCAACGATCGCTAAATGTAGTAAAATATGCATATCGTCGGCTGGCTGACAAAACCTCGTAAGTCCAAAATTTGTTTTTTACAGGGGGAAGAAAAAACATTCTATAAACCAAATGCAACTGTGTTTCTTACTTAAAGTTGTTCCAAGGTTATTTTTACCGACCTTTATTTAAGATACCAAGGTCATGTTGTTAAATCAATATGCGCCTGATGAAGAAGTGGACATACAATATTTTGGTTCTGAAAATTTATGCCAATTTTGGACATACAACATTTTTGCATAAAATGTATGCTTTGATTTACGACTTTAAAATCTAACAAAAAACCATAAAAATAACGAAAGTCGTTCATAAATCAATAAAACAGAGTTTAATTAACATGAACAAAACCAAAGCAATTCAACAACAGTATCAATGAAATAATTAAACCTCTCGTATGACTAGAAAAAAATAAATAATTATTTCAAAAGTAAAACGTATAGCGTATAAACATCATTCATGTTTTCAGCATTAAAATTTAAAAAAAAGTATAAACATTATTCATGCTTTTCGGCATAAAAGTTCAAAAAAGGATAAAAAATGTAAGCAAAAACCACAGTCCTTATAAAATGATGATCACCTAATACAAGATTAGATATACATTCGGGAATCAACACAGATAATTTGTTAGACTGGCTGTCTGTTTTTATCAACAACAAAAAATACACAATTCAGCTTTAACTGTATAGCAATAGATTCACATAATAATCACATTAAGTATTTTCTGTAAATGTTACTTTTAAACACCTTTTACTTTTTGCTAAGCGTTTCAATGATTCAATGATTCTTAGATCTAAACAGTTTAAGTATAACATAATCCGATATGAAAACGATAGAAATAATTTTCAAGACTGAACAGGTTCATGTATGGCGTAGTACGTCATAAAACGGATGAAAATCCCGTGGAATCACATTTTTTAGTTCTTGAAGGTGTTTGTACTTTGATTCTTTCACCTTACATTGTGTAGCGTGAAGTGGTGCAACTGTCATTTCAGGTGTAGCTTGTTCATTAAGTTTGGCCTTTCTAGGAAAGTAACAAAACTCCTGATCATACATCAGCTTATACCTAATACCACAATGGGGAGAATATTCCAAAACACGAATGTCAGTCACAACAGGATCACCTACTTTAGTACCTGGCCTGATACTTGAATACAAGTTTATGTGCGAAAAGTTCTTGAAAAATGTGTGATCGACGTAGTGAACATGGTAAGGTTGAGACGGACGGACAGATTTGATTATATCTACGTAATTCTGTGGCACATAAATTGGCTTTCTCTTCAGTTTGCTTTCAATGGTGCTGTGTACGCTGTCTACCTCCATTTGGGTATGTCCTTTCTCCAAATATTTTTGTAAGATAGTTAAACCCCTTTCTTTTGCTAATTTGGACAATGCGTTTGCTAACACCGTGTTCCGGTTCTGGTATGTGCAACCATCGCTGTAAAGTACAACTGTTTTAATCTCTTTATCAGATTGAGCTAGCATGTCTTCAATAAAGTGGACAATACAAGAAGCAAACGAATTTCCAGTCAGATCACCCTCACCTTCGTGCCAAAAGTAGCAAGTAACATCTTTCGTTGCTAAGTCATAGAGTGTGAAATTATGGCATGCAAGCTTGGTCTTATAATAAAGAGCGCTGGCCTGAAGTCTTGGTGAAAGAAGAACGCACTGAAGATCCATAGTTACAACTCTGTAGGTATTGTCAGATATCGACTTTTCCTTGTCTCTGTTCTTTTCGTCTCTTGCAGCTTGTTTCCTTGACAAGTGTTTCTGAAACACTTCCTCTTTAATATTGCCAGTTTCAAACCCACAGCACAGATCACACTGGTCTTTTTTTGGAGAAAAAAGACTCAGATTTTGGTCATCAAACTCGGATTTAAACAACTTAAGACACGCTGCTTTCAAGCTATTTTCATCACAATATCGTTTGTATTCATGATGCAACTCCGTCAGTGTAGTAAAAAGAGGTTCCAAGTATTGCTTAGAGCTTGAGGACCTGCAGTAATGAGACTCTAGTTTCGGAAGTGTTTTCAAAAAGTCAACAACACTCGTCCTTAACTCTGCGTCTCTTTTTCTCCTCGTGTCTCCTTTCTTAGATGGAGGTGGATTGATTGGAATACCTGTGCTCGACATATTGACCCAACCATAAACAGTTTGTTCTCCTACAGCCAAAGTTGTTAAAAACATACTTTTACATACCACAACTTTTTCCTGGCCTTTCCACAATCTATAAACAAAGCTATGGCTTTTCCTACTTTCGGCTGCTGCTGTTCTTTTTCTACTTGTTTCAGATTTAGACACCAGCGAGTTGACATACACTTTTCGTTGATTCCAGTCAAGGTTATTCCAAAATTTATTAAAAATAACAAGCCTGTCATCTTCACTAAATTCTGCACACATTTTAACTTTTGAGTTTTGGCATTTTTTGGAACAACCTTTTGGGGCCAATATGCGACCTGGTCTTTGAGCCGAAAACTGATATTTGCCGTCTTTTTTTGTCAGTCCAGAATACTGTTTTCCTGACATTCTCAGCATTTTGTTTTTGTTTTTTACCCATTCATTACTATTACATTTCTTCCTTTTGACTGGTTTCTCATCGACAACTTCCTCATGATCTACCTTCATATCTTCATCTACAGGATCATCAGCATCACTCTCTGGTACGTAATCTGGATCATCAAAACTGTCATCAGCTTCTGAAAAATCATGTTCTGTTTCATCCAAAGTATTTTCTTGTAGATTTTGCCTTTTGCTATTTGGAGATTTGACGTTTAAACTAGAACCAGAAAATTCATTATCTGTTTCCAGAAGGGTCTCATAGCAAGTAATATCTGGAATATCTGCATCACTAGGAGCAATATCTGGAATCTCATTTACATTGGTAGCTGTAATTGTACCACCCTGGATACTACAATGAAGTGCCTCACAGGAAGCAATATCAGGCATTTCTTTTGCAATTGTAGCTGTAATTGTACTACCCTGCACTGTACAATGTACGCCATCTCCAGAACTTGTGTGGGTGTTGTATTCATTGGTGTTACTTGAGTTTGATTTGTCCGCATTCTGTCTTGCAAGACGAACCATTAACATACCCCGTGAAAGCATATTTTTGATGTTTCAAAAAGCCACAGCATTAGCAACCGTTTTTACAGTTTGGATGGAACTTAAATTCAATTTGCTCATATGAATTGCCCTTTCTTGATATAACTAAATATCTAGGTGTCGAGGACGGAAACATACTGTAATAAAAATATTGCATAAAATTGTATTGGGTGTTGTTTGTCTTTGCAAATGTTCCATTTTCACGTTCCCTCAGTAACTCCAACTGCGAGTGCTCATAGTGTTTGAAGTTAATCAAAGTTTTTATATCGGCGCCGTTTCGTTTCCAAACGTTACTCATACTTAAAGGATCACATGCCCCAGCCACAGTCTGCACATAAATAGTCCTCTACGAAGTCACCTTCTGTTAAATTGTCAGGTAAGTTTTCTACGCACTCATAATGGAAATATCGGTGACAACAGAGACACCATAACCAAATTTTTCCATCAGTATCAGTAAAAACATACTGTCCAGTTAACTGTTGATCTTCTAAATGAAAAGGATTTTTTGCAACCCTATCACATTGGCAACATGTCCATATTCTTTCAAAGTCTTCACAAGAAGATGTTGACATTACTACCTACAATATAATAAGCACAGCATCACTCAAGTGTCCCAACCAGACGCTACGAGTGTTACGTCATAAAATAGACAAGCAATATCAATGTCCCCTTCAATACAAACACAAAGTTACGTTTGTTATGTAAGAAGAAATTTTATATTAGGATTCATTACAGTCATGACTATATTGAAAGTACCTGTAGTAAGTTTTCAAGCTTTTTCCAGTCAATTCAGGACAATGCCTATAATTTCTTGTTCGTAATTTAGTCTAATAGTCTGTATGCTATAAAATGCCGTGTAATTCTGAGATAAAAATACTTGTATTATTTCTTAAAAATGAGCTTCTATTGGAAGACAAAATATAGTATGTCCAAACTTTGCTAAATAGAAAGCGAAGTGGAAACACTTTCAAAATGTCGTATGTCCATCAAATCACAAAAAAATATGGGAAAACTGAGGGTGGTGATAGATCCAAATTGTCTTAAGTGGATATATGGAGTAAAAGAACCCAATCGCTGTTTAGAAACTAGGCAGTAAAAATGCAGTTTTAAAGACAGAAGTAAAATGCATCAAATTATCGTATGTGACATACACCCCAAGAAAGAGGTCTAAAATATCGTATGTGAAAATAAACTTACTAAAGTTATACGTCTCGTTTTAAAAAAAGAAAAATAAATAAATTGAAATATTTCTTGTTTACTATACAGCTCATTAATGCAGTCAAATGCAAAAAATTACTCACAGAATATCGTCAAATGGTCCTCGGCTCCGATGAACAAGTTAGACCTTCTCATCACACGTTAATTCAATGGAGATGTGACATACGAGATCTTGTCACGACTTTCATTTGGACCAATGCAAGTACAATTTTTGAACACATGGTTATATCTCAAAATTTCATTGGTGCTGCATTACAATATTTTGTCAGGAGGTGCATTTTAATTTGTAAATTGGCGCTATGTGAAAAAGCTGTTTTCCACAAAAATGGACTTACGAGGTTTTGTCAGCCAGCCGACGATATGTACATCAATGATGCTTGTATTTTGACTGTTTTATCGATTGTGATATTTTCAAGCAGACGCTCAACGTGGTCGTTATTTTCAACATTACATCACCGATGGAACCTAGGACTAGTGTTTAGAAACGCTATTTATATAAGATGAATTTGAATGAAACTCTTTTCAAATGACGTTCACTACATTTATCATAGCGAATACTTCCTAGTAATTCCCAATACTTCATCTTACGCCATGGTAAACAGGTGGAAATTCCAAGAATCAAAAACATTCGTTGACTGAATTGACCAACCAGTGTCATTTTGGTTAAAAGCTTGACCAAGATGGCGGGCCTGACCTGTCTTAATTCAACGATGGCATTCTAACAGAGATAAGTTGTAACAAAGGTGGGAAACACAGCCTCAGATAAGATAAGAGTCTGTGTGAATAAGACTACGTTGAAGTAAAGACGAGGCAAGATTCTGCTTGAACAAGACGACACTGCAGCGAAAACAAGAGTTTGTTCGAACCTGACGTGAGGGCGAGACCTCGGAAGCTGCACACACAAATCCGAACGATTGTAAGTCGTGATCGAAGAAGTCGGTCAGCCCTGTCGTAAACACATAACATTGGCAGACCTTTCTGAGAGGCTGACGAGGGATACAGACGAAGGCGATAACCATGTGTTTCACTTTCGAGTGGTATAAACCTAATTTACTACCCAAACACGCCGTGACATACAATGACAGATGTAAGTCGTCATGAGGCGATACTACGGGAACAATTTAAACAGCGTGGACATATTTATGGGTCTTTGAAATACGATATCATAATCAAAAGTTACTCAATTGATTTTTGAAGAGAAACTGGTGTAAAATAAAAATATCTTTAAAAAATAATTTATATTCCCATTTCCAAAGAAGTGATGAATGATGGGAAAATGAAAGAAAAATAGCTGCTCCGAATTTTTTTTTGCTTTGACCTAAAATTTTGAGTGGATACTTCGTCAGTATGGAGGCTCTTGTTAAGTAGCAAATGTCACTAAACGATAGTGTTGAGTTATATCTATCACCTTTCACCGTTATAGATTTGCGTGTACGTATGGGGGGATTTTGACGTTACCAATAACCCCTTACATACACCTCTTGGCTATATTTTTCACCGCTCACCGTTTCTGGGTGGTCGGATGGCGCAGTGGTAACGCACTAGCCTTTCACCTAGCCGTCCGGGGTTCGTTTCTCGGAATGGGCACGACCGCGTGGATTTACCCCGGGTACTCCGGTTTCCTCCCACACTAAGAATTCTCGCTTCCACCCAGGCTAACAAGATAGACTAATATAAGTTGGACAACACTTGCTTCGCAACTGTCGTAAAATAAGTGAAGTTTATTATCATTATTATTCTGTTCGCTTTGCACGCGCTTTCTTAAAAAGTCAAAAACGTGTTTAATATCTACATTTAGTTTATAGTTACTTCACGTCCTATTAACAGCCGTGACCATTTAAAGACGTGCCAGGTTTGCGTGGTGCAGGAAAAAAAGCGGAGTTCCCGGAAAAAAAACCGCTTGCGACTGCCGCATGTAAGCCTCGAACCCGTGACCGATAGGAGGAGATCAATGGGTACAAACACAATGTCTGACATATAAGCAACACACAGACAAAGTATTGTTTGCCAAAAAGAAATTTTAACTAATTATGAGTTAAATAAGGATACCGTAAGATCCATAGTCATCAGTCCCCAGCTGTTCTCATAGACCAAATTAACCGTAAAATATCTCCCAATTCCATGTGTCACTGTTTTTGTTTTTTTTTTCTTGAAAAATCATTCAAGCGTTTATTGTCCCCATACTAGGGTCCCGGGGGTAGGGCCTTCGAGGTTCCTTACAAAGCATATACTAATACCATATTTTATATTTTAAACCGTTGATATATGAGCTGTTGTCATGTCTCAGTCTGTCGTCACACACCTTTACGGTGGTAAAGCTTACAAATAGGGTTACCTCTCAATCGAACATTAACCATTTACTTACCTTGTGTCCGGATTACCTCTTAACCGAGCATTAACTACTTATTTACCTGGTGTGTCCGGGTTACCTCTTAACCGAGCATTAACTACTTATTTACCTGGTGTGTCCGGGTTACCTCTCAACCGAGCATTAACCATTTACCTGGTGTGTCCGGGTTACCTCTCAACCGAGCGTTAACCACTTACCTGGTGTGTCCGGGTTACCTCTCAACCGAGCATTAACTACTTACCTGGTGTGTCCTGGTTACCTCTCAACCGAGCATTGACCACTTATTTATCTGGTGTGTCCGGGTTACCTCTCAACCGAGCATTAACTACTTACTTACCTGGTGTGTCCGAATTCCCTCTCCACCGAGCATTAACTACTTACCGGTGTGTTCGGATTACCTCTCAACCGAGCATTAACCACTTACTTACCTGGTGTGTCCAGGTTACCTTTCAACCGAGCATTAAGTACTTACCTGGTGTGTCCGGGTTACCTCTCAACCGAGCATTAACCGCTTACTTACCTGGTGTGTCCGGGTTACCTCTCAACCGAGCATTGACCACTTACTTACCTGGTGTGTCCAGGTTACCTTTCAACCGAGCATTAAGTACTTACCTGGTGTGTCCGGGTTACCTCTCAACAGAGCAGTAAGTACTTACCTGGTGTGTCCGGGTTACCTCTCAACCGAGCATTGACCACTTACTTACCTGGTGTGTCCAGGTTACCTCTCAACCGAGCGTTAACCACTTACCTGGTGTGTCCGGGTTACCTCTCAACCGAGCATTAACTACTTACTTACCTGGTGTGTCCGGGTTACCTTTCAACCGAGCATTAAGTACTTACCTGGTGTGTCCGGGTTACCTCTCAACAGAGCAGTAAGTACTTACCTGGTGTGTCCGGGTTAACTCTTAACCGAGCGTTAACCACTTACCTGGTGTGTCCGGGTAACCTCTCAACCGAGCATTAACCACTTACTTACCTGGTGTGTCCGAATTCCCTCTCAACCGAGCATTAACCACTTACCTGGTGTGTCCGGGTTACCTCTCAACTGAGCATGAACTACTTACTTACCTGGTGTGTTCGGATTACCTCTCAACCGAGCATTAACCACTTACTAACCTGGTGTGTCCGGGTTACCTCTCAACTGAGCATTAACTACTTACTTACCTGGTGTGTTCGGATTACCTCTCAACCGAGCATTAACCACTTACTTACCTGGTGTGTCCGGGTTACCTCAACCGAGCATTAACCACTTACTTACCTGGTGTGTCCGAATTCCCTCTCAACCGAGCATTAACTACTTACCGGTGTGTTCGGATTACCTCTCAACCGAGCATTGACCACTTACTTACCTGATGTGTCCGGATTACCTCTCAACCGAGCATTAAGTACTTACCTGGTGTGTCCAGGTTACCTCTCAACCGAGCATTAACTACTTACTTACCTGCTGTGTCCGGGTTACCTCTCAACTGAGCATTAACCGCTTACTTACCTGGTGTGTCCGGGTTACCTCTCAACCGAGCGTTAACCACTTACTTACCTGGTGTGTCCGGGTAACCTCTCAACCGAGCATTAACTACTTACCTGGTGTGTCCGGGTTACCTCTCAACTGAGCATTAACTACTTACTTACCTGGTGTGTTCGGATTACCTCTCAACCGAGCATTAACCACTTACTTACCTGGTGTGTCCGGGTTACCTCTCAACTGAGCATTAACTACTTACTTACCTGGTGTGTTCGGGTTACCTCTCAACCGAGCATTAACTACTTACTTTCCTGCCGTGTCCGGGTTACCTCTCAACTGAGCATTAACCGCTTACTTACCTGGTGTGTCCGGGTTACCTCTCAACCGAGCGTTAACCACTTACTTACCTGGTGTGTCCGGGTAACCTCTCAACCGAACATTAACTACTTACCTGGTGCGTCCGGGTTACCTCTCAATCGAGCATTAACTACGTAGCTACCTGGTGTGTCCGGGTTACCTCTCAATCGAGCATTAACTACGTACTTACCTGGCGTGTTCGGGTTACCTCTCAATCGAGCATTAACTTCTGACCTGTTATGTGTGTAGCCTCTTATCAGAACAGATTAAGAGATGTGGATATTTGTAGAGAATATTACGTGGTGTCGCTATATGTTCCATCAGTAAAATCACAATCAATAGAAATCCAATATGATAATGATTATAATATGACGAAACTAAAAGGTTCGGTATAAGGGAATGGAATACATACGAAATATAAGATAATTAAATAAAAGTTGATTGAATCGAGATTTGAAAAGATTTTCTAAAATAAATAGGCCCTTAGGGCCTGCCGCTCACCTTTTGTTATTTGATCAAAACGGAAGGAAAGGGATTCTAATAAGTATTTTCCTTTTAGGGCCAGCCGCCACCAATGTACAGTATATTGAATATCCCTATTGGGCCTCACTAGCCATTTGTACAAAATTGATTCCCCTTCACCCAAGGGCGGATCAGAACAAATTAGGAAGACCCCCGTCATTCCTACAGAAGAAGAATTTTAAGGAATTTGTTTTATTTTCCTTGCTGGTTACCGCCCTCTTCTTCAGTACAATGTGTGGCGCCCGAAAATCGCTAAAATGATATAATCGTTCAACCATCTACATAATCCATTTGTATGCGAAATGAACATTAAAGAAGACGATAAGTATGTCATACAAGATGAAATGTTCCTCCCAAATGTTTGTCATAGATTTGGGCGGACGACATTCCTAAAGACAGTAAGTCATAATAGGAACGCATCTTCGCCAGTCAAGGGTGTTCGATATGACACTCTCCTAAGAGGTTTTGGGAAGTACCCCTAAGTAAGTGTTGCTGAATATGACACCATTGTGATTCAATCATTCAGTTGGAATGTCGCTCTGATTTTCTGACCAAAATAAGTGCACAAAAATATATCTAGTAACTTTCAGTTTCAATATTGCTACAAATGTTTGTGTCACAAACATCAATAAACATTCGATATTGTTCATAGACCAACAATCTTATATTTGAAATGATCCAGTGACTGGATCAACAATTCTATATTTGTTATGGTCCAGTGACTGGATCAACAATTCTATATTTAATGTGGTCCAGTGACTAGATCAACAATTTTATATTTGATGTGGTCCAGTGACTAGATCAACAATTCTATATTTGATATGGTCCAGTGACTGGATCAACAATTTTATATTTGATATGGTCCAGTGACTAGATCAACAATTCTATATTTGATATGGTCCAGTGACTGGATCAACAATTCTTTATTTGATATGGTCCAGTGACTGGATCAACAATTCTATATTTGATATGGTCCAGTGACTAGATCAACAATTCTATATTTGATATGGTCCAGTGACTAGATCAACAATTCTATATTTGATATGGTCCAGTGACTAGATCAACAATTCTATATTTGATATGGTCCATTGACTAGATCAACAATTCTATATTTGATATGGTCCAGTGACTGGATCAACAATTCTATATTTAATATGGTCCAGTGACTGGATCAACAATTCTATATTAGATATGGTCCAGTGACTGGATCAACAATTCTTTATTTGATATGGTCCAGTGACTGGATCAACAATTCTATATTTGATATGGTCCAGTGACTGGATCAACAATTCTATATTTGATATGGTCCAGTGACTAGATCAACAATTCTATATTTGATATGGTCCAGTGACTAGATCAACAATTCTATATTTGATATGGTCCATTGACTAGATCAACAATTCTATATTTGATATGGTCCAGTGACTAGATCAACAATTCTATATTTGATATGGTCCAGTGACTAGATCAACAATTCTATATTTGATATGGTCCAGTGACTAGATCAACAATTCTATATTTGATATGGTCCAGTGACTAGATCAACAATTCTATATTTGATATGGTCCAGTGACTAGATCAACAATTCTATATTTGATATGGTCCAGTGACTAGATCAACAATTCTATATTTGATATGGTCCATTGACTAGATCAACAATTCTATATTTGATATGGTCCAGTGACTAGATCAACAATTCTATATTTGATATGGTCCAGTGACTAGATCAACAATTCTTTATTTGATATGGTCCAGTGACAGGATCAACAATTTTATATTTGATATGGTCCAGTGACTAGATCAACAATTCTATATTTGATATGGTCCAGTGACTAGATCAATAATTCTATATTTGATATGGTCCAGTGACTAGATCAACAATTCTATATTTGATATGGTCCAGTGACTAGATCAACAATTCTATATTTGATATGGTCCATTGACTAGATCAACAATTCTATATTTGATATGGTCCAGTGACTAGATCAACAATTCTATATTTGATATGGTCCAGTGACTAGATCAACAATTCTATATTTGATATGGTCCAGTGACTAGATCAACAATTCTTTATTTGATATGGTCCAGTGACTAGATCAACAATTCTATATTTGATATGGTCCATTGACTAGATCAACAATTCTATATTTGATATGGTCCAGTGACTAGATCAACAATTCTATATTTGATATGGTCCAGTGACTGGATCAACAATTCTATATTTGATATGGTCCAGTGACTGGATCAACAATTCTTTATTTGATATGGTCCAGTGACTGGATCAACAATTCTATATTTGATATGGTCCAGTGACTAGATCAACAATTCTATATTTGATATGGTCCAGTGACTAGATCAACAATTCTATATTTGATATGGTCCAGTGACTAGATCAACAATTCTATATTTGATATGGTCCATTGACTAGATCAACAATTCTATATTTGATATGGTCCAGTGACTAGATCAACAATTCTATATTTGATATGGTCCAGTGACTGGATCAACAATTCTATATTTGATATGGTCCAGTGACTGGATCAACAATTCTTTATTTGATATGGTCCAGTGACTGGATCAACAATTCTATATTTGATATGGTCCAGTGACAGGATCAACAATTTTATATTTGATATGGTCCAGTGACTAGATCAATAATTCTATATTTGATATGGTCCAGTGACTAGATCAATAATTCTATATTTGATATGGTCCAGTGACTATTGGGACACTCCGAGCTGAAATTAGTTAAATTCATTACTGGTATAGGACTAGTTATGTTCATGTTGACTCAGGAAACGTACAGTTGTATATATAAAACATGTTAAATAACATGAAACACAATATTAAATTTAGATAAAAGTTTATGTTGTTATTTCAGCTTTAACGAAGAGTTCTAGTATTTTCCAGTGTGTGCCCAAAGTTACACTTGTTACAGATAAAAAAATCAGGTTCACTGCTCTAGATCTTTTTTACTGTTTTGTTTACTTTTAAGGAAGTGTTTTTCCGTATTAGAGATTTCAGTGGCCTGGATATGTTGACGGCTTGGCGGTGGCTTGGAGATATCAGGGGCTTGGAGATATCAGTGGTTTGGAGATGCTGGTGTCTTGGAGATGTCAGTGGTGTGGAGATACCGGTGGTTTGGAGATATCGGAGGCTTGGAGATGTTGGTGGTTTGGAGATGTCAGTGACTTGGAGATGTCAGTGACTTGGAGATATCGGTGGTTTGGAGATGTCAGTGACTTGGAGATATCGGTGGTTTGGAGATATCGGTGGCTTGGAGATATCGGTGGCTTGGAGATGTCAGTGACTTGGAGATGTTGGTGCCTTGGAGATGTCAGTGACTTGGAGATATCGGTGGTTTGGAGATATCGGTGGCTTGGAGATATCAGGGGCTTGGAGATATCAGTGGTTTGGAGATGTTGGTGTCTTGGAGATGTCAGTGACTTGGAGATATCGGTGGTGTGGAGATACCGGTGGTTTGGAGATATCGGTGGCTTGGAGATGTCAGTGACTTGGAGATATCGGTGGTTTGGAGATGTCAGTGACTTGGAGATATCGGTGGTTTGGAGATGTCAGTGGTGTGGAGATACCGGTGGTTTGGAGATATCGGTGGCTTGGAGATGTTGGTGTCTTGGAGATGTCAGTGACTTGGAGATATCGGTGGTTTGGAGATGTCAGTGGTTTGGAGATACCGGTGGTTTGGAGATATCGGTGGTTTGGAGATGTCAGTGGCTTGGAGATACCGGTGGTTTGGAGATATCGGTGGCTTGGAGATGTTAGTGGCTAGGAGATATCGATGGCCTTAAGATGTCTGTGGTTTGGCAATGGCTTGGAGATGTCGGTGTCTTGAAGATTTCGGTGGATTAGGGTATAAGTTTTAGAGTTTCCTCTTCTGCTGTGTCTTTGCGAGGCTTTCTTCCACAGCACCATGATATTATAGTATCTCTCATAGTATACTCCATTTAATATCTGATATAACTCAATCTTGTCACCCCTAAAATGCCGAATGTACGATGTTTAAGTTTTTCCGATCTCTCGTTGTAACTGAGATTGTCCATGCCCAGGAAGGCACTTCAGCGCTCTGTGTAGGACTCTTGTCATGTCTATATGTTAACATCAGTGTAGAGACCACACCGGATTCTATATGTTAACATCAGTGTGGAGACCACACTGGACTCTATATGTTAACATCAGTGTGGAGACCACACTGGACTATATGTGTTAACATCAGTGTGGAGACCACACCGGACTATATGTGTTGACATCAGTGTGGAGACCACACTGGACTATAAATGTTGACATCAGTGTGGAGACCACACTGGACTATAAATGTTAACATCAGTGTGGAGACCACACTGGACTATATATGTTAACATCATTGTGGAGACCACACTGGACTAGAATAATTGGAAATACACAAGTCGTTTATACAGAGGAATACGTGGTTTTCTATCCAGAAATTGAAATAGGAGAGCAAACATGGAATTAGCTATCTTACCATTCTGACTTATTAAGTCTTCAGATGAGAGATCTACATCTATTATTACCCCGATATCTATTTCCTGTATGATGTTGATTGGATATTTGTCTTTCAATGTGACAGCTAGACGATCTTGATCCTGTGTTATTTCCCTTCCTAATCTAAAATAATTACATTTGTCCTGGTTCATTCTGAGTAGCCATATTTCACTCCTGTTTGGTGTTTAGGTCGTACTTAAGTTCAGTGCAGAAGTTCTTGTTTTCTGCTATTTTGAACATGTTCTTATCATCTGCAAAGATGGTAGTTGAGTTGCGTAGAGGTAACACACTCGCTTTTCACCTAGCCGTCCAAGTTTCGATTCCCGGAATGGACGTAAAAGTTAAATGGTCACAACCACGTGGATTTTACCCGAATAATCCGGTTTCCTCCCATTGTAAGACCCAACGCACGATTGCATCCGGGCCAACAAGAGTGATTTAAATAAGTTAAAATGACTTGTTTCACAATTGTTGTAAAATAAATAACATTTATAGAAAGATAAAAAGGTACATTTCGTATTTGAAGGATGTCTGTCAGATCATTTAAAGTATTGGTCCTAAGACAGATCCTTGTGGGATTCCTGGTGTTACAAAACCCCATTGGGAATCATATAGCTGTTTCGTCCTTCTAGGACTTGTCAGTGATACTACATCATACAACTGTTTCGTCCTTCTAGGACTCGTCTATAATGCTACATCATATAACTGTTTCGTCTTTCTAAGACTCGTCAGTGATGCTACAATACAGAGCTGTTTCGTCCTTCTATTACTCGTCAGTTATGCTACATCATATAACTGTTTCGTCCTTCTGCGTCCCGTCAGTGATGCTACATAATATTGCTTTTTCGCCCTTCTAGGATTCGTCTATAATGCTACATCATATAACTGTTTCGTCTTTCTAAGACTCGTCAGTGATGCTACAATACAGAGCTGTTTCGTCCTTCTATTACTCGTCAGTTATGCTACATCATATAACTGTTTCGTCCTTCTACGTCAGTGATGCTACATTATAAAGCTGTTTCATCATTCTAGGACTGGTCAGTGATGCTACATCATATAGCTGTTTCGTCCTTCTAGGACTCGTCAATGATGTTACAACCAACCCCGGGGACTGAGATTCCACAGGATCGTCTAACAACAGCAATCTCAAAGATTGTACTAAAAGTGAATAGTATTTGGTAAGATTTTGACATTGTACATACCAATTGTTGTTATATGGTTGAGTGAAAGGCAAATGGTAAACATTGATTGTAATGCCTTTTATCCTGTCCTTCCGTACATTTGTTTACTGTCGCCGACTGTGAAGGACACACACAGATATAGGTAGTTAGGTATATCTAAATGTACACGTACATTTACTAGAAAACAGAAGAATCACGTTCCAGACTTAAAGAGTTCTTACTAGGGTGTCTAAAGCCAATTTTCCATGACTAGCAGAGGAACACGTGGTCATAGTTAACATGGAATCGTTTCGCAGAATTTTATTGCAAAACCTCTTGCAGATAATTATAAAGAAATTATGCTGAATGTAAATAAGATCCAACTGTTTAGGGAAGAACGACTTTTAGCCGTAAAAACAGATAAATATCATACGTTTGATTGACAAGCTTAACTCGTAAATCAAAATATAAAACCTCCGACAGATAACCACTGTCGTGTAACGTATTTTACAAAATGACGGTACCGATGTTAAAAACCGTAGACATGCCATGGTGAGATATTAGTGTAGTGTACTTTGTTATCGTTGGGTAACTGTGAGTGACATTTATAACACTGTAAGTATAGTGTGAATTAGTGATTGTGACGATGTTAGAAATAATTCGAGTAAAAACCTAGAACTCCGTGCCAGAAACTAGAGTTATAAATTTTGACATGAAGAAATGGATACCGAAATTTCTAATAAAAATTATTGCGCAAGGTAGAAAAAAAATCTCATTTCAGTATCAGTTAGACAAAATTGTGGGTAGTTTATTTCCGTTTCTTACGCTCAGAGTCAGGTATGTGTTATTATAAGTAAAGCATCCTATCACTTACCGCGAACGACCACTTACCGCAAACGACCACTTACCTCGAACGACCAGTTACCGCGAACGACCAGTTACTGTGAAAGACCAGCTACCATGAATGATCAGTAACCGTGAAAGACTTGTTACCGTGAATGGCCAGTAACCGTGAAAGACTTGTTACCGTGAATGGCCAGTAACCGTGAAAGACTTGTTACCGTGAATGACCAGTTACCGTGATTACCAGTTGCCGCGAACGACCAGTTATCGTGATCGACCAGATCACGTGAACTACCAGTTACCGTGAATGACCAGTAACCTTCAACGACCAGTACCATTAACGACCAGTTCCGTGATCGACCAGATCACGTGAGCGACCAGTTACCATGAACGGCCAGTTACCGTGAACGACCAATTATCTTGAACAACCAGTTACAGTAAATGACCAGTTACCATGAATGACCAGTTACCATGAATGACTAGTTACCATGAATGACTAGTTACCATGAACGGCCAATTACAGCGTGCGACCAGTTACCATGAATGTCCAGATCACGTGACCGACTAGTTACCTTGAACGACCAGTTACCTTTAACGACCACTCACTGCGAACAACTTCATGTAGTTGCCATGAACTAAGTGTTACGCTGTAGTATAGTATCAATGAAAGACTTAAGTGAATGAATGTGTGACAGATTACAAGTAACTACCAGACTGCTTCGCTAGCAGTAACAATGTGACTGAGTGTACGTAATTAAACTTAAGCGTCAGACCACTTTCCCCTAAAACATGGATTCGAGAAGCACTGGCGACAGAAAATGATATATGTTGGGTTCTAAACCGATGGCACGTCGATTTTCCCTCTTCGATTTCCTCCAGCATCCTGAACAACATTTTTTCCCTTAGCAACGACGTAATAAAAGCTGTACATAGCTCGATTGTTTAACTTATAAACGACATGATATAAAAGTTGAAATAAAGATCCATTCGTCATGAACGACCAGTTACCGTAATTGACCAATTGACGAGAACATTCAGATGCTATGAATGTCCAGTTACCGTAATTGACCAATAGACGTGAACAGTCAGATGCTATGAACGACCAGTGTCTGTTAATGACTAGTGACCATAGCAACCTATTCCATACGCACGTGACTGGTCATTAGAGCGACAGTTCAAGGAGAAAGTGTACGAAACACTTCCATCATAAAGATATGGCCTGGAGAAAACCTGCGGTATATGTAATGACCCAGGACACATGTACTCATACACAGACTCTCGCGGACATTTCGGATCTTGTTTTATTGAAAGTACTGTAGGTAATCGCACCAACTGACAAGAAACAATCCTTAGTATAAGTAAGGAACGATACTACAGTGTAGTGATAACATGCTGTTTTAACTTACCTTAGGACATTATGCATGTGGTACGATCAGCTAGCCTTTTACTAAGCTGTAGACTAACATTACTATTCTATTTATCGATACTGTTGTTTTTAACACACCGTCTCCCAATGCTGTTTAGATGCGGCAGATCATTTGATATTCAATAACTTGTTCTCTGTATCGTTATCTGTATTGATAACACAATGAAAAATACGAAACAAATTTTTGATGTGTTAGTATCTCCTATTGCATCAATTTCTGTATTTTGGTATGATGATGTAATAACATAAACTTTAAACTTTATTCTTGAACAATTACAAGACAATTGATCAGCTTATAACCGCGTTAGGGGTCTGACTGTGAGAGAAAACCGGAGTACACGGGAAAAACCCACGTAGTCGGGTAGGTGACCAATACCTTTTATACGTCCGCTCCAGGAATCGAACCCCGGACGACAAGTTGAAAAGCGCATGCGGTACCACTGTGGTACCCGATATCTCCGATCGAAATGAAATCTGCAAGCACTATGGTCAGCGTTGAATTATGATGTGTTCATGTATCTGATTGCAACAGGTTATATATGCTCTGTGTGCGACGTGATGTTTGATATGTAGTATCTCAGATGGTTTTTTTAGTTTTCACTTTGAGAACGTGACATTAACTTAAACTAATACAATGTCGCTGATTTGGAGATTCAAGAACAAGACCATGTGTTCCGGAAGAGTAATCGTCTTCTTCATCGACGACACCCGCCATGTAAACCTTAGTCGGTCCAAGTAAATAATGTCACGTTCTCAAAGGAGAACAAGATATACAACATCGGCACCAACAGATATGCTATTAAGTAACTTCAAACAACAGATATGTAACAGCATTGGTAACTGAGGACTCATACACACTCCTCTGGAAACTTCGAATGTATGCCACTGTAAAATTTTATTTGCAAATTCATGGCATGTTGTTTATGTAACATGAAATTTGTTGAATTAACAATTTTAATAATTATAAACAGTTTCACATACAGCTGTGTGGTCTGGACAAACCTTTCCATTTTCACATAGAATGTTTTATCACCACTGACTGATTTTTTTTGGAAAAAAAAACCCGATTAGATAGTAGTGCAAAAACCTGATCTGTTAATTGATTGTAATAGATTAATATTTTTACGTTTTGTAACTTTAAGAAATATCAAATAAGCAAAATTTTATTGTTTTTACTAACTGTAGATAATTCAAAACGTTTTGAATATTTGTTATACAGTCGCAGGTTTGTTAAAGGCACCTGGACAGTAATATTACCACACACGTGTAAGGATGTAGTTATGCACCCGCTGCCCCTATCCGTATTACACATAAACATGTGAATGTTCGCCTAATCTATTGTATTGCAGACATTCGAACAAGTGAACACCTTTACTAGAGGTAAGTAATTATACTGTATGCCTGTACAGGTGTTTTATTACTGGTAATTCTCAGCAGGTAAACTGCGCTTTAAATACCACCATGCTAGGACATTCTATAGTCCTGTCACTTCAAAACAGTGCATTCGAAGACGTGTTAGCTTTCCTTATATCTTCCAACACAAATTTTTGAAACGATTAAATTTTGTGTGAATATTTGTAAATAGTTTTTAATCACCCGAACTGAAATTGTGGATCTATGATCAATTTGACTTCAGATATCAAGCAAGGTTAATAGGGTACAGGTCTTGTAGAATTATATGAAGTATATCAATCTTTTATAAACGAACCTGGATGTACTTTAATGGGAAACTTGACCTCTATCTGCACACGATGCATGTGTAATCAAATGTTAATACCTCTAATTTGTGGTGGCTAATTTACATCATACCAGCGACATTAAAGAAAGCATGTGGTTTAAATACGGGAATATCCGTGCATTTTTCTTTGCACTGGTGACATTTACACTCAACACCAAATAACAAAAAACAATTACGACATTCGGTAACACACTGGATATACTTCAAGTCACTTGAAAACCATGAACAATTTGATATTTACAACATGTGCTTTTCTTTATCATACGGTGTAAGTCACAAGGTTCCAACATTCCTGAAATAACTACCATTCCTTTCCTTGATCCTCCATGTTAGATATTTTGTTCCTTTATTTAATGTTTCGATATTGTCCTTCCGTTTCTAGACAGAATTCAGTTCCTATCTTTAGGGTTCTGTTTTTGTCCTGTGTCTTCTGTTCCTGTTTTTAGCCTGTCCCTTATGCTCCTGGTCTGGGTCTTCCATTCCTGTGGCCCATCAACTTTTGTAGTAGATTTTCCCGTTCCTTTACTCTGTCTGCTGTCCTTGGTTCAACATCCCTAAGCCGAGTCCTTCGTTCCCATTTTCTGTCTTCCGTTCCTGTCCCAGATCACGTGTTCCTTACGTCTCCCGGTCCCATTCTGGATCACACGTGTATATCCCAGCCTTGATTATGCTACAATTTTGATTTGTTCGAATAGTAAAAAAACCCATATATTTTTCACACTTTTTAAATGAATTAATATTGAAGATGATTAAATTTATATAATTTTATTACCGAACCTCCCGATCTGTTTGGTGTAAACAAACAAATTTCTTTGCATCACTGACAAGCCTTACAAGGACGAAACAGCTTCATGGTGTAATTTACATTAGACTGTTGGTATTGAAACGTACTATTGACCTGTGAGTCTTATAGGGAAGTTTTAAGGTTGTCATAATGATGTCATGATATCAAGTCGGATATGTTTGGTACTGGTCACTACACCTGGTGTTTCCATTTTTGTGTTATCCTCATTTGGCGATGAAGCAAATTCTTCCAGAACACTGGATCTTATACTCTTTGTAATTTTTTAGGTTTTTCGTGTAAATCCACTTTTATATACATTTCTTGTCTTACATCATGATTTTGTACCGTACTTTCCCTGGCGTGAACGAAAAATGATCCAACATAGACAAAATATGAAAATGAAAAAAAAAAAAAAAAAAAAATACATAAATAAAAATTCTCAAGAGAATTGTATTAAGAAAAGTTAAGCGTCCTCTGTTTATCGACAACAAACATCTTGTTAATCTAATCAGACTGAAGTGACGTCAGATCAACATGACGTCAAGTGACCAACACTCGAAATGGCGTAAACATGTACACCGACTTACATTGCAACACATCAAAGGTAAGTTCCCGTGAAATTATAATAACTACCTTTTACAAACCTTCGCAAGTTAACGCTTATATGAAGTCATTTTAAATTTACCAAGTCATCATATAATTTGCATCATTGTTACATTATGAAACTACAAAACACCTGTCGAAAATGACGACATGATACACGGTTTAAAGTACCCCCATTTGACGCATGACTGCAGCGGGAACTCCGCGTTAACGACAATTGATAATTTACGAGTTGATATCAAACGCACTTGAGACCTAGACATCCACAAAACACAATCAGGGACATAGCGGACTCATACGAATTTCCCATCCAAACTGGTTTTCAAACGTATAATTTACCTACGAGTACGTATACCATGTACCCAGACATGCTGTCAGTATACCCTTAATTACATCAAAGGGAAGGTTCATGCACTAATAAACGTTATTCCGATTGTTTTGATAGCCATTTATTTCTACAGCGTATTAAGTCAACTTAAATTTCCTCTGAATAAAATTTTTGCTCAATAACGATCCAGAATTTTAACATTTTATCCGTCACAGGACTATCCTATCATCGTCCTTTAATTAGGATGTATATTTAAATTAATCACGGGTTGTTGGTTGAGTCATATTTAATAACTCCTGCTTACTTTAATTTCATATTTATGTTGTTAATCATAACGTTTGGAACACCCATACTGACATTTATTACCACCGCTGTATCTGTTATCATTATGTCGTTATCGATATTTGTATAATGGAATGTATGTGTGATATGGCTTGTAGTACATTGTTTGTAATTTGTCTAAATTACACTTTTTAAGTATGAGGCCATCACTTTATCCTACTTGTACATAATGCCAGCCCAACCCTTATGTATTGTCCCGTGCGGTCATGTTTTTTTCGACGTCAGAGAAAGACGCGTCTTATTTCGGTTTTAGAAAATATTGTCAATGCTTTATTTGGGTGACAATTTAATTGAACACGAACTCCTTAGTTTTGTGTTAAATCCATTCAGAGGAATCTTTAGAATCACGTGTTACAGTATAAACAATCATAGTTAACACACATGTAAATTTAGTTTCAGGAGAAGTCTCACTATCACAGGTAACACACATGTAAATTTAGTTTCAGGAGAAGTCTCACTATCACAGGTAACACACATGTAAATTTAGTTTTAGGAGAAGTCAGACTATCATAGTTAACACACATGTAAATTTAGTTTCAGGAGAAGTCTCACTATCACAGGTAACACACATGTAAATTTAGTTTCAGGAGAAGTCTCACTATCACAGGTAACACACATGTAAATTTAGTTTTAGGAGAAGTCAGACTATCATAGTTAACACACATGTAAATTTAGTTTCAGGAGAAGTCTCACTATCACAGGTAACACACATGTAAATTTAGTTTCAGGAGAAGTCTCACTATCACAGGTAACACACATGTAAATTTAGTTTCAGGAGAAGTCTCACTATCACAGGTAACACACATGTAAATTTAGTTTCAGGAGAAGTCTCACTATCACAGGTAACACACATGTAAATTTAGTTTCAGGAGAAGTCTCACTATCACAGGTAACACACATGTAAATTTAGTTTCAGGAGAGTCAGACTATCACAGGTAACACACATGTAAATTTAGTTTCAGGAGAGTCAGACTATCCTAGATATGCCATAAATGGCCATAGAAGAAGACCACACTATGAGTGGTCGAAAAATGTCTTTTCTTAGGTAATATACTGTGTAACATAAACGGTTTTTACTAAAAATGAATAACTACCGACATGACAACAAAATTTTTAAGTCAGTGATGCAGGGATGTTTCTGTCGGGAATAGCATATTTACATGAGAAAAATTAAAATCACACTTATCAGATTGGTGGAAACCTGTCCCCATTAGTTTCGTTGTTTAAAAATGTTGAGATAAACAGCTGACGTGGAAGAGTCTACCCTTGTGGGTATGTACGAAGACCATAGCCAATAGATGTCTCGTTCTTCAAGGATAATGTATCTACAATACACATGGTCTATGGTAGTGAAGGACTTCACAAGGCTAAATTGTGACATGTGTTTATAAGATCTTTTATAAATTCAGCATGTTATGGAAGCGAAAACAGGACAGTCAACAGAGCGACAGTTAGGACATATGATTAAAGTGTGTATATTCACAAATGAACAATTGTTTGACATTGTAACGGTGTAAACGTTCCGACGTCAGATGTTTTGTCACCTTCATTACCTCCCAACGACATACAAATAGTACAAGTAATGTACACATACTGAGATTGTTCCCTCACAACAGGTAAAATTGAAATAGTTAAATATGAACTTTAAACTGCTTATAGTTGGCATTTCAGGACATTGCGGAGGATGCTTACTCGATCAAGGCAAACTCAATGTGAACCTTATTTGAAGTTGCCCAAATCCAGTTGGCTACCATATTGCTAATGAACTCCAACTGGAAGCAGTTGAATGCTTAATGTGTCATACCCTTTATCACTATTCGACAGTATTTAGATCCAACATGTCGCCTAATGGTCCATCTGGCTGATATACATTAAAATCCATCAGCTGGACTAGAAAATCCAACTATATCAAAATAATGTGCAATATATCAGCACACAAATACCATTAATAAAGCACAGATAAGCTTGAAATTCTTCCAAAATTACCAAATACATGAAAATAACTAAATTTATGGCATAAGTGGGTGAGTGTTTTTCCAAATCCAGGTTTTGACATTTCTTTCGATCACTTTGGATCGCTTCCCAGGTTTGACATTTAGGACTTTTCATCATGTGTAGCATCAATGACGAATCCTAGAAGGACGAAACAGCTATATGATGTAGCATCATGGACGAGTCCTAGAAGGATTAAACGGCTGTATGATGTAGCATCACTGACGAGTCCTACAAGGATTAAACAGCTGTATGGTGTAGCATCACTGACAAGTCCTGGAAGGATAAAAAAGCTGCATGGTGCAGCATCACTGAGAAATCCTAGAAGGATGAAATAGTTGTATGGTGCAGCATCACTGACGAGTCCTGGAAGGATAAAAGAGCTGCATGGTGCAGCATCACTGAGAAATCCTAGAAGGATGAAATAGTTGTATGGTGCAGCATCACTGACGAGTCCTGGAAGGATGAAACAGCTGCATGGTGTAGCATCACTGACAAGTCCTAGAAGGATTAAACGGTTGTATGGTGAAGTTTATTTCATGATCTGAATCTGCTGTAATGTAACTCTAAATTAGTATCAAAATGTACTATCCATTGTGTCTTTTATACCATCTTCAGAGTTTTGATATTTATTTCAACGAACTTGATTATAATACTAGTTATAAATGTATGCGATAAGAATCAGTGAAGAGTTCTAGAGGACGAAACAGCTGTATGATACAGTTTAATTCATAGTTAGCTCTACTGTATCTAAATCCAATAACAAACTGCTGAATCATTTTTATAGCCGAGTATCATGCAGTTCAATGGTTTAAGTATTGACCAGGTTTAAATGATAACCTACAACACAGACTTGTGAAACGTTTGGGATCTGAGTCTGTAGATACCTTGTGAGCCTATGATCTTTGAAATAATATATTGTTCCTTTGTGAATACTTGCTTTATATCTACATGGTACAGTGTTATTTATATTGCTTACTGATCAGTGTGGTGGTGCCCGTGTTATCTATACAATAAATTAACGTTCTAGACCATGAGAAAAAACTAAACGACTTCAAAAATGTAATTCTAATCTTTCCTATTCAATATCATTGTTTGTTGTGTGAACTTTACTAGTTTTTTTCAATGCTATTCTGTACCTATGATGTCATTTATCACACCAGCACAATCGTCAGTGACATTATGTGGGTAAGTATATCACCTGGGCGTTAGCTAAGTAAATCAATTACAGTCTAACTTGATTAAAATCATTTTCTGTTTTCTTTGTCTCTGATTCAGATTTGAAATATGTTGTCACGTGATACTTAGGATTTTGTAGCAAAACAGTCATTTTGATTAGAGATGCTTTACATGTAAGATGATATCAGTTTTTGTAAGACTTTTCGAAATTTTGATATTACTAGAAATAATGTGTTAAGCTGACAGTGCTTTGAATACGACATGCGAGTAGTTTACACAGGGGTGGGACGTTGTGGTAATTATACACAGATAAGGGTGGTTAAAGTGGTCTTGTTGTCGTACTCAGTGGTCGATATCAGGGGAGATAAATCCTAGTCTTTAAAGAAATATCGCAGAATTATATTTGGAGCTTGATTTATAACGAGCTTTAACTGGTGTTGTAGAGACCAACAAAGCAACTACTAACAAGCGGATGGATTCTTTATCAAACATCATTTGTACCCAGGGAAGACCCACGTGTCGGGCATGTCCGATCGAGGAATCGAACACCGAACGCCGCGGTGAAAGGCGACTCCATTAACCACCCGAACACTAATCTTATAACGGACATATATACGGAAAAGGCCGTTTGGAGCTATGTCAGACGGTTCGGTCATTCCATGATTAACAATCAATCTGTTATACATATTATTTTGTGAAAGTAATGATATATGGCTGGACGTTTGGTCAATCTATGTTAAGGGGACACAAAAGTACCTTTCTATTCTAATAATGCAGTTGTTTGATAGTCGAAGGAATATTGCTATTGAATTATTTCGTCAGCTAAAACTCGAAAGGCCGTAATGGTGGAGGTAAGTCCCGTCAAATAAATAGATAGATAGATAAATAAATGTCCATTTAATTAGAACGTCTGCCAGTTGGCATGTATGCTTGCTCGCACAGACCATGGAACGACGTTCAGAGACCAAATAGATAGAAAGTTTTAACACTGGTTATCATTGACAGCGTTGTCACAATAAAGGAGTGTTCATTTCAAAGCAATTCCGTCGTTTAAAGGGCAACCTAGTTAGTGTAATATTTAATACAGTAATCGTCACAGCCTGTGATGATATACATTGATATATCAGAAGGCCAATCCTTTGATAGATATGTCTCCACTCTACACTAGCTAACGGTAATAGTACATAATTATTGATTGCCGCATAATAAATCAGTTAATTTTTAGTCCTAATTTCATGTCTATTTCCCCCTATAATTATCGTTTAGCTGGTAGTTTTCACTGGTCAAGCTCTTCGCGATCTTAAAACAATCGTATTATTATTCTACCTAATGACAGTTTCGCAATCTGGATTTAAATGAACATTTAAGACATAGGCGTCTCATTGTTTTACAAATTAAATTTTCGCGATCTGGATTTAAATGTACATATAATACACAGGTGTCTCATTGTTTTACAAATTAAATTTTCGCGATCTGGATTTAAATGTACATATAATACACAGGTGTCTCATTGTTTTACAAATTAAATTTTCGCGATCTGGATTTAAATGTACATATAATACACAGGTGTCTCATTGTTTTACAAATTAAATTTTCGCGATCTGGATTTAAATGTACATATAATACACAGGTGTCTCATTGTTTTACAAATTAAATTTTCGCGATCTGGATTTAAATGTACATATAATACACAGGTGTCTCATTGTTTTACAAATTAAATTTTCGCGATCTGGATTTAAATGTACATATAATACACAGGTGTCTCATTGTTTTACAAATTAAATTTTCGCGATCTGGATTTAAATGTACATATAATACACAGGTGTCTCATTGTTTTACAAATTAAATTTTCGCGATCTGGATTTAAATGTACATATAATACACAGGTGTCTCATTGTTTTACAAATTAAATTTTCGCGATCTGGATTTAAATGTACATATAATACACAGGTGTCTCATTGTTTTACAAATTAAATTTTCGCGATCTGGATTTAAATGTACATATAATACACAGGTGTCTCATTGTTTTACAAATTAAATTTTCGCGATCTGGATTTAAATGTACATATAATACACAGGCGTCTCATTGTTTTACAAATTAAATTTTCGCGATCTGGATTTAAATGTACATATAATACACAGGTGTCTCATTGTTTTACAAATTAAATTTTCGCGATCTGGATTAAAATGTACATTTAATTAACAAGCGTCTCGTTGTTTCAAAGATTGAATTTTCGCTATCACGTTAATTTCGGCTATCTATGGAAAATCGGGGACTCTAGTAAGAAAGAGATAATGCTACTAAATAGTCATGATTTTGTGTAGTTTATGTACAATATATTATGTCAAATACAAATGGATGTATAGAAAGATGTTCATACTCATCTGTTCGTATGTTTGTTAATATTTCCTATACAAAATTGTATAAGCTTTTCTCTGATATGGTGATTTTGTTTTATTCATCTTTATTGTGGATGATGAAACACGCAAATATTTAGCATGTTGCACTTATGAAGGGATGTTTGCTACTGTGAGTCCGTAAACCTACATATGTTATCGGTAATAGTATTTTAGCAGTTTTTGCGCTGAAGGTATCTCGCTTTACAGTGCTAACAACTGTTCCTGTATGCTGCTTTCAAAACAATTATTGTTGATGCCTAAATGCATCATTTTGATAATTTGCCAAAACAAATCAAGTAAGTGAATCACGTTCTCAGTATTTCTACAAAGTGAAAAGTGAAATCCCCACCCCATGACCATATAAAAATGTCTTGGCATCTAGAGATATTCACAAAAGAACAATAAAACAACAGAAAAAGACATGTCAACATAATCATAATCTAAACTCTAATTTAGTGATATATGCCATAATATGTACAAACTCGGAGTTTCCTGCAAAAGCGCAAGGAGAATAAAACAAAGTGTTCCGGATGAGTAAGCGTCTTCTGCTTCATCGACGATATTCGGCATGTAAACCACGGTCAATCCTAATGAAAAAATGCTATGTTCTTAAATGGGAACAAGGTATACAAATCTGAATCATCAAGTAAACTAATGAGCATAAAAAACGTCCAGCTTTCTATCTCGGAAAAAAAAAAGAATATTTCTTAATGTGTTCTCTTTTCATTAACCGGTATTCTTTGGAATCCTTTGTCTTTCGATTGACGACATCTTGCACGAAAATCGTGATGATGGGAACAGGCCCTTTAATAACGAATCAACAGCGAAATATAAACACCATTTGAGTACACCAAATTAAGCACGTTGTTGGTAATTGTGGCGGGTATTTCTGGCGAAAACTAACCAATCTGATCGCTGCGTTCTATAAAAAGATAGAAGCACTCTGTGATACTTTAACCTGATAATTGGGGGTTAATGCAATGGGTGGATAATTCAACATTCACTTTACACATCACAGACATTCTCTCCAAAAAATCTCCCAACGGCCTGTTTCACACATGTTGGTTGAAGTACTAAATATTGAAATGCTTACTGAAATTGCCGAACATAGGCGCAACATCTGTAAAACCAGTGATAAATAACACTGCAAACAATGATTTTTTTTCTGGGAAGGAATGTAAACTTTATTTTTGTTCGTTTTCCAGTATTGAAAACATGATTACTTTTGGGACCAATTACCGTACGTCTTCCTGCTAATTGAGCATTGTCTTATGAGATGGCACCAATTGATGTCGACATACTTAGTTCACAATATAACAGTTTAGAGAGTGGCTGACTGATATAAGCTTATGGAATGCTGATTGTACAGCCGTTGTTGACTCATAACCACACACATAGTCACAGATATGTAATTGGAAACATCAGCTTTGAATACATTTTTCTCAAAGCGTTCATACCATGTAAGTTTGACAGTGGTAAGCTCAAATTGTAAAAAAGACCTGATGAAGCTAAACTGGGTTTTTTGTGTTGTTAGACTAAACTTGTCAAATTCACATTCCAGAAATGGTAACCATTAAAAGATAATTAATTAATTTACGATATGAGTTAAGTTAATTTTCAGATGATCTAGCCTGTGGTCGAAGTCTCGCCAAGAGTACATGTAGGTAGAAAGAACGCAATATTATAACTATAGGCATTGTACATACAACCATACCACGTTACACAGGTTTGTGTGAAAAAAGTTAAACGCATTTAAACACATCGCAAAACATTCATGGTTGTTACTCTGTGTAATCACCCCAATTTTTGCTCTCATTTGTTTCTAGGTAGGTGTATATAACATTAAGTTAAGATTTTTTCCCAAGTCATATGTTTGCTATTAGAGGTCACATGTTTTGCCTTGACTGCAATGCACTGTTATGAGTAATTTCCCTTGAATATGGCTCTTTTCACAGGAAGGTGGTAAGTGGTTACAAAATGATGCATGTTAAAACCACACGTAATCATTGTCATGATTTTAACAAGAATTCCAGTAGTCTGTGTCAGCTTCATGTCGTTTATGTCAAAGAAAAAAAGATGCATTGCATAATTATATGAATGAAAAAGATGTTTTACATTTTCCTATACAATTAAGTACAAGATAAAGGAGATATGAGGCTGTCACTTACGTCACAAGCATGCATCACTACCATTACACACCGACTATAATAGTCATACTCTTTACGATCGCAGTGAGAATCGGGAAGAAATATAGATCTTTAAATCACCGCTTATGTCATCGAAAAAAAATA
This sequence comes from Ylistrum balloti, assembly GCF_031769215.1. Classification (NCBI taxonomy): domain Eukaryota; kingdom Metazoa; phylum Mollusca; class Bivalvia; order Pectinida; family Pectinidae; genus Ylistrum; species Ylistrum balloti. Next base: position 21,800 of record NW_026782453.1, on the reverse strand, counting down.
CATGATAATTATATTGTCAGTTTTGTGTGGTAATGCTTACATACATATAACATGCAGTAATGAACCAGACAACAAAGTCTCCCTGTGTATTTAAACAACATACATCAAAACAGATGTCTTTTGTGTAAACAATGTGTCTGTTCGATATTCCCCCACGAAGTATTCCCACATCATCATTAGATAATATACTAGAGTGACAAGGAGCGGCTTACTGTACTTACCCTTAATGGTGTCTATATCGTGTTTAGGCAGCACTTATCATAATCACACCACAAGAATTCGGTGCCGCGACTACCAGCTTGTTTATGACATAAGTAACAGGAAACAACGGCTTTTTGTTATTGCAAGTTTACACTAGAGAAACACACAAGAATTCACAATTATTATCCACTGTTGGATTTCCATTTTTAACATTTTTCAGATAACAATATAGAATTTGTATGTATATGTTGTCCTGTGTGTTCAAGGTCATTGTTTTATGCATAGAAATTTGGCACAGCTAAATTTCCACCTATATATCGCCATTTTGCAAGCAGTGCGAAAATCAAACATGGGCAAAACATTGTTGTTAAAGTTGAAATATTTGTTTAAATGTAGATTAGGACAAAATTAAAGATGAGTTAATTTACAGATTGAAGTTGAATCCTTGTCAATATGAAAACGTCTTTTGTCTTTTTATTGATAAAGTAATTGTGATCCAATTCCGTAAATACAACAAGATATTACATGTATATAACGCAGACAAGTTGTTAGGAGATAACACAAGTTAGTGTTGGGAGATATAAGATAGCGTGCAACAACAGCAACAAAGACCGGAAGGGATGGAGAGTAAAATAGAAAAAAGGAAATAGAGATAGTCAATTCAGAAGGAATGACAGAATGAGGTAAAGAAAGATAGCTAGAGAATAGTGAGGGGGATCAGAGGATTATCATTTAAATGGTGGACTATTACTGAGGCTGTATTCCGCAAATGATTTCTTCAGAAGATGTATGGTATTATTATATATAGAAATGAAAAAGGATATGATACTGGAACTGTTTCCTATTTCTCGATCACCAAAATTTTAACCTAAATTGTGTTGTCAATGAGGGTGCATGTCACGCTTTTTTGTTTCTTATACTGCCTTTTTATTATGAATTTTTACATTAGATTACAGTGTTGTTTTCACGCTCATTTTTATATTGGTTTTTGTTTTACACGTAAATAGATTAGATCTTTAATAGCAAGATTTTAATTAAAATATTTTATTCAAAGTTCATTTAACTACATATCATTCTCAATTTGAGAAAATCATAATAATTCAAGCATAAGAAAATATTCCAGAGTTTATCTTGGCCTCAGTATTTCTTCAGCATGTAATCGGAATGCCAACTCCGTGTCATTGGGTGCAGATAATTGCGTAATACTTACAGACGAGTCTCTTACCAGCGTGATGAAGTGATATCTCGTCTCTCCAACACTGAAAGATAAATAAAATGTCTGTCCGAACTCCCTCCATCCTGTACAAAAAACTATTTGAATAGCGAGAATATCGGATCTACAAGCTGTAATAGGTAATCCTGAAGCCCTGAAAAATCGAGGCAACAAATGCTTCTTTACTAAGCATGGTTATGTGTTCAGCTGCTTAAAGATTCCCTGATAACTTCATTGACAAGTGAAGGAATATTTCTTCTCAGAAACAGATATAAAATCACCGAGGAGTTATAGATAGGGATACTTAGGTTTTTATAACGTTTTAGATAAAATGATTACTCTACAATTGCTCTCTATGATATAATCTTTAAGCTTATTATTCAATATAGCAACTGAAACACGTTAATAGGCTCTATTCGACACTGTCGAGTTCAATTCGGATACGTCATAAGATCATAAAACCGTGACCCTTGTACGGTAAGCTTTCATAGTTTGCGGGGATTATTTTTAAATAAAATCTGAAAACTCTTTACCCAGATATGAAATCTGGTAATGATACAAATATGTGGACGCGTGTCTATAAAGAAGAAGTAGCACATCGCTTTAAAACCCTTGATTTACTGTACACTTAAATAAACACTTTTCTCTCGTTTCCTATCACTTAATGTAGCCAGCTGACTTAACATAACATTGATGTATTCCTCCAACATCAAAACGTAATTCTATAATTAAATCTATGTGATAGGTGTTCCAACATACCAGTGAGAATTTCTAGCATGGAGATTGAGTATTTCTCTGTATTTAATCTAAACAGGTGTATTACCTTGAACACCGAATGAACCTGAATATAATTCTATCATTCTAACAAGTTTGGGGGAATTGATTTATCTGTTCTATTAAAATGAGAAATAAAGTTAATTTTGTTCTTGTATATACATATCAAAATGTGATATGCTATCATTCTTCAAATTAATACATAAAAGAGAACAGTGCTAGAAAGTTCTACAACTATTATACATTAATGCCTCTAGGATACTCGTCATACATATTGTGAAATAGAACTCCACTAGCCCAACTAATTGTATTCCAATGAATTTACTATGGTTGCGATGTACCGGTAACAAAACATGTAGAAACAACATGTTTACTAAAGAAAAAGCCATGTGTTTTGACAGACCACACCAATTCGAAATATATAAGTAATCTGCCGAGATGTGGGAATAACCGCTCTGTATCTAGTTTCTGTGTGAGATTTACACGATATCCGATATCATTGTAATCTAGGACCAATGGTTTGTTAGGATTGCTACTTGAGATGCAGTCGTTCGAATCATGATCTGCAATTTGACATAAGGTCCTTAGAATGAAAGAACACAGGCCTGATATCTGTGTCGTTCTTTAACATCCAGTCAACATACAATTTATGTCACCACTAAGCACAAAATATAAAAATTAATCCTGAATTGTGTATTTTATGAAATTGTATACTCTCCAAAATGTTTTCAGTATAGAAATAATACATTAAAAGAAAGAATATGTAAAATGATTTTCTCATGGCTGTTGTTGTTTTTTTTTGAAAATGTGAATGTCTGGTTAATCCTGTCGTTACGCTTATCATGCATAATAATCTATGGGTCAACGTGTGGATATTTCTGAAACGTTGTATGGACAACGTTACGATGCTAAAGTGTTTGCAAACACGTCAAAACTGTACATTCCTTGATTTCTTTCAACTTATTCATATAAAAACTTTATTTTGTAATGCAAGACATTGCAATAACACTAGAATTCAATCCTTATTGCTTATACACTACTCTAAATATGCAAAAAGTTGTTACTGTTATTGGCAAAGAAAGAGAAAACTTCTAATAATTAAAGACATTTATTGGATTGTGGAGCTAGCGCACATCCCCATCTATACTTTGAATTTTCTTTCGATCAAGATAGATTTTTCGCAGTCGCATCCCAAGCTTCACAATGTAGGCACCTAGTATCACTGACAAGTATTAGAATGACGAATCAGCGGTATGGTGCAATCTTATTCATTGCTTGGCTATACGGCATCTAACTGAAAGGTGCTATTCGCCCGTGTGTCATTTGTAAAAATTTATAACAAGAAATTCAAACACAAAACATTGTACAATCTGTAATTTGAAAGTTCAACTCGAATCGATGTAGGAATGTTTTGTTATTAACATATTTAGAAATATCTGCTCATTTTGGAGATATATTTATAAAATGATAAACAATTGGACCAACAGTTATTTACTAAGATATGTATATTTTGAACCATCTTTCTCGCTTTGTTTGTGTCTTTGATATCAAACAGAAAGCACACAGTAACAAGATGAGCACGAAACATATGTAAATGGTTTTGATGTAGGACGGTGTTGTTACAAATCGGGTTAGGTTTAAACACAGTAGAAATGTTTTATATATAAGTTTACTTTGAACTAGTTAATAAATATAATATGGCGTTTAGTAATAAATACCTGGTAATTATAGAAGTATGGAAGATCGCGTCATTTAGCAGCCGGTTTGTGTTCTGAATGGACTGATATACCCTATGTAGGGCATACCTATTATGATGTACTTAGTTTCCTATCTGCAATAACTATTATCTTCTACAGCTCAAGTCATTTGACCAAAGTATTGCGATATCAATGATTAACGGAACACACAATGTTATAAAGAGCCAATTTAACATTTACATGTCGCTTATTTGACCACTTACAGGACAACAGAACAAATTACAACAATGTGAATGAAAAATTAAAACAGAAAATTGAAGACAAATTAGCAGGGATACTCGTGAATAAGTGAAAGGAGAATAAGACCAGGTGTTCAGGAAGGTAAAGCGTCTGCTGTTACGACATCCGCAATGTAAATATAAAAATAACACCTACCGAACTATTTTTTCCTCTGATTTCAATGATTTATGTGATGCTATTCACGTTTTACTGTACAATTACATATTTTTCAAGCAAATCTATAGGGGTTTCTCCGATGGCAATTATGATAGTAAAAAACCAAATTTAATCAATCCTATCTTGCGTCAGACAAGTTATCTTATGTTTTCATTTTGGAGATGAGAATACTGTTCACATAGTTACATATATGGCATGATTGACAGAAATATCTTAACCAAACATGTTTGACCTGAGAGTCAATAGAATAACTTCTGTCTCACACACGTTTATTCATCGTAGAGGGTGTTGCATCGGTGAGTGGGTAAGAGATTCGTCAGCATGGACAAAATAACAAGACTAATTTTTGGTGAGTGGCCAACACCCAGAATTCTACATATATGAAACTGATTAGGTATTGCATGAAGATAAGATAAATTTCAAAGATACAAGATTCGGAGCATAGTTAAAACAACAGAAATTCTCACTTTTGATTGGCTGATACAAGCATCCATAAAACAAAAAATAATGATTACCACAAGTAATTCGGTCAGCAAATGTTGAAGATTTCAAAACGTGATACTTCTGACGTCACATCCACGTCATCGCGTAATCCTGGCTCATGCTTTTCTTTACCCTTTTTACCCCTTAACAAAACAAATGAGTAGGCTTTTATTTCAATAGGTCTTTATTTCGGTAATTTAGGTTGCATGTTTTTATTTCTTGATGTCTGTAAAAACAAGTTTAAAACATTAATAAACAAGTGTTCTTACTGGCTTGAACCATGAAAGATACCATTCAACGCGAATATTTATTTATAGTACCCATTACTTTGATTTTGCCCTGGAAAGGGAGCCAAGCACCATGTGACCACTGTGGATCTGGGAAACCTCAACGATACCAAGAGTTTGTGCCAAATATTTGGTGTTCAAATCTTTTCTTTTTTGTCATTTTAAGAGATATCGAAAAGAAAATGTAGAATGCAAACCTATATTTATCTCTCTGATGTCCTTTTTAAAAGTTATCTGAATAGAAACATCAACTTTCCAGATATACAATGATGTACCTGTCTCTTTTCCCTGTAAGCGTTATGGGAAACAATCCCTATGTATAGTAATCATTTGTTTATGATTTTTGAAACTAGATACAACTTTCATTTAAATGTGTATGGCGCCTATTTTTCTTTTTTAACTGATATTTGTTGGTTCTCTCTATCAGCCAATATGTCAGTTGTATCTGATATGAACACTTGCTATGACAGTTATAGAGAAACAGCTTTTCTTGCAACAACAAAAATCTGACATATTTTGATATGAAAATGTTACACAGCAATATATAATTCAAAATGAAATGTGATCAGTTTTTGTCAAACAGAATCATTTATAGATATGAGAAATGTTTACCACGGTTTATACATAGTTATTGAAATATAAACCCGTTTATCAGGATACATGGTGAGTTAAGGTTGAAATGAAACCCATTTGATCTGACCGTATGCACAGAGTGGCATTTCGACTTCAAACATTTTTGCTACCATACTTAACCCCTGAAGTAACATGGACCTCGTGGCCAATTAAATCTATTACACAGCCGTATATAAAACAGTAGGAGATTGATAGCTGCTGACGGATTTCACATTTTTCCCATCCTCCTAACGGTAGCAGTTGTACCATATATTAATTGAGATCTTACACCAGGTCGGAATGTTCATGATTAAACAATTTTCTGCAAGAATTGAAGAGGTCATGGCAAGGGAGATAAGTGATTGGAAATGTGTGTGTTTTCTTTGGATTAAGATTTACCATGAATATCTTTGTCTTTAGCATGCCCTACATGTATTTTTGTTGTAGGAAGTTTCGAGTCTTCGTCAATTATTATCAATCGTTTGTATTTAGATGGCAGCACTTTTTGATGACGCCGTTCATACCAACATGTGAACTTAGCCGTAATACAAACTCACATTCAATAAAACCAGGAAATAACATCATGTCAACATTGTCGTAATCCAAACTCAAATGCAGTAAAACTAGGTCAAAATATGAACAAAAGAGAGATTTACAAGGAGACTCCTGAAAATGTACAACGAGAATAAGACCAGGCGTTCACAGTAATATCATTGCTCTTTAGGTGGATCTGTCGATCAATGATTTGCATGTTCAGGTGAATAGTAATAGGTTATTTGTTTAATAATGACAAACAATAGGAACCTTTCAAATACATCAAATCCAAAGAATCACTAACAGTTTTGAGAGAACAGCATTTTATAACATGATGATAAATTCAGTCCGTATAATATGTTTTAAACATTTAAAAGTTTGTCGAATACGAATATATTTTCATACAAAATCATAATTCAGTAGAACCTAATAACGGACATTATAATATCAGCCAGACCATTATACAGACCAGTGGAAAAGAGGCCCTTGTAACAGACTGATGACATCAGCAAAACTTTATACTGGAGCAGTGGCATCAACACTATGTAGTGACAATAACAAAATCTTATACTGGACGAGTGGCATTGATAAAACCACATGCTGGACTAGTGGCATTATCAAACTAATATATTGGACCAGTGACATTAATAGAACCTTGTTAAAGACCAGTGACATTAACAGAACTTTATATTGAACCAGTGACATTAACAGAACCTGATATAGGACCCGTGGCATTAACAGAACCTTATAAAGGGCCAGTGGCATCATCAAAACCCATATACTGTACTAGTTTCATAAAAAAATCCTGATACTGGACCAGAAGTCTAAATATCATCAGTCACCAACGATCAAGTGACATTAAGGAAACATTACAATGGACCACTGGTGTAAATAAAGGTATACAATGGCGTCAACAGAGCCCTGCCAGTTACATCAACAGGAAAGTTTGTTCTTCATTCCGATTAATCGTAAGAGAGCCTTACCACCTACCATAGCTTTTCATTATTGATGATAGTTACCGTGATATCCGACCCAGATGGACTTTAGTTGTGTGGATATTAAAAGAAGAGCCTGATTAAGGAGGATATTTTAAGTATGTGTTCAGAGTTGAAAACAATTGAGGCAATAAGGGCGATCTCAAGAGAAGGTTTAGATACACATGTACTTAAAGTGCGGTATTATGCTATCTTCAACGAAGTACTGAATGTGAATTGGACTTTCATTACATAAAAGAGAAGTTTATGAAGACGTCTTGTGATACATTCGGTTCAGGCTACAAAATATAGCACAAGATTGAAATCGTAAAAAAAAAAAAAAAAAAATCAGATTAAAAAACATTGTGAGGTGTTCATGTGACCGTTGTTGTCTGGTGAGTGGGTTAAAGTCAGTCAGAAAAGTACGATTTCTGTTTGGACCACATGTTTGCGTCTGGGATTTAAAGTCTGCTATGCATGTGGTCCTTCTAAGGCTTTGTGCCTAGTATTACCATTGGCATTCATGCGTGTGTATTACATAATTGAGAGAAGGGATCCTTCAAATGATTCACACATTGAGTATTATAGGTTTAAAAGTCTTCAGGTACATCTTGAAAACTTTAAGTGGATAATACTATCAAACCAACGAGGGTGATGAAAGTATAAATGGACTGAAGAATTTCCGTTAAAATGGCACAGAATCGGTTTTATAATTAGGAAAAATTTGTATCAGTTTAATTTCTTCTCTTATCATAGATCACACTTTATTTTACATTCAGAAAAGATTAATACACTTTTAGAAATTTAAGTTTAATGGCAAAGAATCAGTTTTATAATGGGCAAAAATGGAACAGAATCAGTTTAAAAATAGGAAAAATTTCAAAGAATCAATATCATAATGGTGAAAATGACAAAGAATCAGTTTTATAATGGTGAAAACGGCACAGAATCGGTTTGATGTATGTGAAAATGACAAAGAATAGGTTTTTAATGGGGAAAATATCAAAGATTCGCGGCAAAAATGGCAAAGAATCAGTTTTATAACAGGATTAAATGGCAAAGAGCAAGTTTTATTAATCGGAAAATAGCAAAGAATCGGTTTTATAGTGGGGAAAATGACAATGAATCAGTTTTGTAATGGTGAAAATGACAAAAAAGCAGTTTTATATAGGGAGAAAATGACAAACAATCAGTTTTATAACGGAAAAAATGGCACAGAATCGGTTTAATAATGGGAAAAATGGCACAGAATCGGTTTTATAATGGGAAAAATGGCACAGAATCGGTTTTATAATTGGGAAAGTGACAACGAATCAGTTTTATAATCGGCAAAAATGGAACAGAATCAGTTTAATAATAGGAAAAATTTCAAAGAATCAATATTATAATGGTGAAAATGACAAAGAATCAGTTTTATAATGGTGAAAACGGCAAAGAATCGGTTTGATGTATGTGAAAATGACAAAGAATAGGTTTTTAATGGGGAAAATACCAAAGATTCGCGGCAAAAATGGCAAAGAATCAGTTTTATTATGGTTAAAATGGCAACGAATCGGTTTTATAATGGGGAAAATGGCAAAGAATCGGTTTTATAATGGGGAAAGTGACAAAAAAGCAGTTTTATATAGGGGGAAAATGACAAACAATCAGTTTTATAATTGGAAAAATAGCATAGAATCAATTTTCTAACGGAGAAAATGGCACAGAATCGGTTTTATAATGGGAAAAATGGCACAGAATCGGTTTTATAATTGGGAAAGTGACAACGAATCAGTTTTATAATCGGCAAAAATGGAACAGAATCAGTTTAATAATAGGAAAAATTTCAAAGAATCAATATTATAATGGTGAAAATGACAAAGAATCAGTTTTATAATGGTGAAAACGGCAAAGAATCGGTTTGATGTATGTGAAAATGACAAAGAATAGGTTTTTAATGGGGAAAATATCAAAGATTCGCGGCAAAAATGCAAATAATCAGATTTAATGGCAAAGAATCAGTTTCATGATGGTTAAAATGGCAAAGAATCGGTTTTATAATGGGGAAAATGGCAACAAATCGGTTTTATAATGGGGAAAGTGACAAAGAATCAAAGAAAAATTTCAAAGAATCAATATTATAACGGTGAAAATGACAAAGAATTAGTTTTATAATCATGAATATGGCAAATAATCGGTTTTATAATATGGTAAAATGGCAAAGAATCAGTTTTAATAAAATATAAATGGGAAAATAGCAAAGAATCAGTTTTATAATGGTGAAAAAAAAAATGGCAAAAAATCAATTTTGTAATTTGGAAAATAGCAAAGAATCAGTTTTGTAATGGGGAAAACGGCAAAGAATCAGTTTTATAATGGGCAAAAATGGCACAGAATCAGTTTAATAATAGGAAAAATTTCAAAGAATCAATATTATAATGGTGAAAATGACAAAGAATCAGTTTTATAATGGTGAAAACGGCAAAGAATCGGTTTGATGTATGTGAAAATGACAAAGAATAGGTTTTTAATGGGGAAAATATCAAGGATTCGCGGTCTAAATGGCAAAGAATCAGTTTTATAACGGAAAAAATCAGTTTTAATGGGAAAACGGCAAAGAATCAGTTTTATAATGGGCAAAAATGGAACAGAATCAGTTTAAAAATAGGAAAAATTTCAAAGAATCAATTTTAAATGGATTTAAATGGCAAAGAATCAGTTTTATAATGGTTAAAATGGCAAAGAATCGGTTTTATAATGGGAAAATGACAAAGAATCAGTTTTATAATGGGAAAATGACAAAGAATCGGTTTTATAATCGGCAAAAATGGTAAAGAATCAGTTTTGTATAGGGGTAAAAATGACAAAATCAATTTTATACTTGGGGAAAATAGCAAAAATCAGTTTTGTAATGGGGAATATGGCAAAGAATCAGTTTTATAATAGGGAAAAAGACAGAGAATCGTTTTTATAATGGGAGAAAATCAGTTTTATAATTGGCAAAAATGAAATAGCAAGGTTTTATAATGGGAAAAATGGCAAAGAATCAGTTTTATAATGGGAAAAATGGCACAGAATTTTATAATTGGGAAAAATGACAACGAATCAGTTTTATAATCGGCAAAAATGGAACAGAATCAGTTTAATAATAGGAAAAATTTCAAAGAATCAATATTATAATGGTGAAAATGACAAAGAATCAGTTTTATAATGGTGAAAACGGCAAAGAATCGGTTTGATATATGTGAAAATGACAAAGAATAGGTTTTTAATGGGGAAAATATCAAAGATTCGCGGCAAAAATGGGAAATAATAGGATTTAATGGCAAAGAATCAGTTTCATGATGGTTAAAATGGCAAAGAATCGGTTTTATAATGGGGAAAATGGCAAAGAATCGGTTTTATAATGGGGAAAGTGACAAAAAAGCAGTTTTATATAGAGGGAAAGTAACAAACAATTAGTTTTATAATTGGAAAAATAGCATAGAATCAGTTTTATAACGGAGAAAATGGCACAGAATCGGTTTTATAATGGGAAAAATGGCACAGAATCGGTTTTATAATTGGGAAAGTGACAACGAATCAGTTTTATAATCGGCAAAAATGGAACAGAATCAGTTTAATAATAGGAAAAATTTCAAAGAATCAATATTATAATGGTGAAAATGACAAAGAATCAGTTTTATAATGGTGAAAATGGCAAAGAATCGGTTTGATGTATGTGAAAATGACAAAGAATAGGTTTTTAATGGGGAAAATATCAAAGATTCGCGGCAAAAATGGGAAATAATAGGATTTAATGGCAAAGAATCAGTTTCATGATGGTTAAAATGGCAACGAATCGGTTTTATAATGGGGAAAATGGCAACAAATCGGTTTTATAATGGGGAAAATGGCAAAGAATCGGTTTTATAATGGGGAAAGTGACAAAAAAGCAGTTTTATATAGGGGGAAAATGACAAACAATCAGTTTTATAATTGGAAAAAATAGCATAGAATCAGTTTTATAACAGAGAAAATGGCACAGAATCGGTTTTATAATGGGAAAAATGGCACAGAATCGGTTTTATAATTGGGAAAGTGACAACGAATCAGTTTTATAATCGGCAAAAATGGAACAGAATCAGAAAATTTCAAAGAATCAATATTATAATGGTGAAAATGACAAAGAATGTTTTATAATGGTGAAAATGGCAAAGAATCGGTTTGATGTATGTGAAAATGACAAAGAATAGGTTTTTTTTTATGGGATAAATATCAAAGATTCGGGGCAAAAATGGGAAATAATAGGATTTAATGGCAAAGAATCAGTTTTATAATGGTGAAAATGGCAAAGAATCGGATTCATAATAGGATTTAATGGCAAAGAATCAGTTTCATGATGATATAGGGGGAAAATGACAAAAAAGCAGTTTTATATAGGGAGAAAATGACAAACAATCAGTTTTATAATTGGGAAAATGACAAACAGTCAGTTTTATATTTGGAAAAATAGCATAGAATCAGTTTTATAACGGAGAAAATGGCACAGAATCGGTTTTATAATGGGGAAAAATGGCACAGAATCGGTTTTATAATCGGCAAAAATGGAACAGAATCAGTTTAATAATAGGAAAAATTTCAAAGAATCAATATTATAATGGTGAAAATGACAAAGAATCAGTTTTATAATGGTGAAAATGACAAAGAATAGTTTTTTTTATGGGATAAATATCAAAGATTCGGGGCAAAAATGGGAAATAATAGGATTTAATGGCAAAGAATCAGTTTCATGATGGTTAAAATGGCAACGAATCGGTTTTATAATGGGGAAAATGGCAAAGAATCAGTTTTATAATGGGCAAAAATGGCACAGAATCAGTTTTATAATGGGGAAAATGGACAAAAAAGGTTTTATATATGGGGAAAATGACAAAGAATCAGTTTTATAATGGGAAGTATGGCAAAAATCGGTTTGATGTAGGTACAAAATGGCACAGAATCGGTTTTATAATGGGAAAAATGGCACAGAATCGGTTTTATAATTGGGAAAGTGACAACGAATCAGTTTTATAATCGGCAAAAGTGGAACAGAATCAGTTTAATAATCAATATTATAATGGTGAAAATGACAAAGAATGTTTTATAATGGTGAAAATGGCAAAGAATCGGTTTGATGTATGTGAAAATGACAAAGAATAGGTTTTTAATGGGGAAAATATCAAAGAATTTAGGCAAAAATTAAATAATAGGTGAAAATGGCAAAGAATCAGTTTTATAATGGTTAAAATGGCAAAGAATCGGTTTTATAATGGGAAAATGGCAAAGAATCGGTTTTATAATGGGGAAAGTGACAAAAAATCAGTTTTATAATGGGGAAAATGACAAAGAATCAGTTTTATAATTGGAAAAATAGCAAAGAATCAGTTTTATAATGCAGAAAATGGCAAAGAATCAGTTTTACAGTTGGAGAAATAGCAAAGAATCGGTTTTATAATGGCGAAAATTACAAGGAATCAGTTTTATAAAGGGGAAAATGGCACAGAATCGGTTTTATAATCGGGAAAATGACAAAGAATCAGTTTTATAATGGTGAAAATGGCAAAGAATCAGTTTTATAATGGGAAAATGACAAAGAATCAGTTTTATAATGGGGAAAAATAGTAATGGTTAAAAAATCGGTTTTATAATGGGGAAAATGGCAAAGAATCAGGTTTTATAATTAAAATGGCAAAGAATCAGTTTTATAATGGGGAAAATGGCAAAGAATGGTTTTAAAAATCAAAGTTTTATAATGGGGAAAATGGCAAAGAATCAGTTTTATAATGGGAAAAATGGCAAAGAATCAATTTTATAATGGGAAAATGACAAAGAATCAGTTTTATAATGGGAAAATGGCAAAGAATCAGTTTTATAATGGGAAAATGACAAAGAATCAGTTTTATAATGGGGAAAATGACAAAGAATCAGTTTTTTTATAGAATCAGTTTTATAAAAAATGGCAAAGAATCGGTTTTATAATGGGAAAAATGGCAAAGAATCAGTTTTATAATGGGAAAATGGCAAAGAATCAGTTTTATAATGGGAAAAATGGCAAAGAATCAGTTTTATAATGGGAAAAATGACAAAGAATCAGTTTTATAATGGTGAAAATGGCAAAGAATCAGTTTTATAATGGAGAAAAATGTCAAAGAATCAATATTATAATGGTGAAAATGACAAAGAATCAGTTTTATAATGATGAACATGGCAAATAATCGGTTTTATAATATTGTGAAATGGCAAAGAAGCAGTTTTATAATGAGGAAAATGACGAAGAATCGGTTTTATAATGGTAAGAAATGGTTAAGAATCGGTTTTATAATTGGAAAATGGCAAAGAATCGGTTTTATAATGGGAAAAATGGCAAAGAATCAGTTTTATAATGGGGAAAATGACAAAGAATCAGTTTTATAATGGGTACAAATTGAAAAGAATCGGTTTTATAATGGGAAAAATGAAAAAGAATAGGTTTTATAATGGGAAAAATGACAAAGAATCAGTTTTATAATGGGAAAAATGGCAAAGAATCAGTTTTATAATGGAAAAAATGGCAAAGAATCAGTTTTATAATGGCAAAATGGCAAAGAATCGGTTTTAATATATGGGGAAAATGGCAAAGAATCAGTTTTATAATGGGAAAAATGGCAAAGAATCAGTTTTATAATGGGAAAATGGCAAAGAATCAATTTTATAATGGGAAAATGGCAAAGAATCAGTTTTATAATGGGGAAAATGGCAAAGAATCAGTTTTATAATGGGAAAATGGCAAAGAATCAGTTTTATAATGGGGAAAATGGCAAAGAATCGGTTTTATAATGGTGAAAATGGCAAAGAATCAGTTTTATAATGGGAAAATGGCAAAGAATCAGTTTTATAATGGGAAAATGATCAAAAGAATCAGGTTTTATAATAGGAAAATGGCAAAGAATCAGTTTTATAATGGTTTTATAAAAAATGGCAAAGAATCAGTTTTATAATGGGAAAATGGCAAAGAATCAAAGTTTTATAATGGGAAAATGACAAAGAATCAGTTTTATAATGGGGAAAATGGCAAAGAATCAGTTTTATATGGGGAAAATGACAAAGAATCAGTTTTATAATGGGAAAATGACAAAGAATCGTTTTATAATGGTGAAAATGACAAAGAATCAGTTTTATAATGGTGAAAATGGCAAAGAATCGGTTTTATAATGGGAAAATGACAAAGAATCATAAGGGGAATGACAAAAAAGTTTTATATGGGGAAAATATCAAAGAATCAGTTTTATAATGGGAAAAATGGCAAAGAATCAGTTTTATAATGGCAACAGAATCGGTTTTATAATGGGAAAATGGCAAAGAATCGGTTTTATAATGGGAAAATGGCAAAGAATCAGTTTTATAATGGGAAAATGACAAAAAATCAGTTTTATATAGGGGGAAAATGACAAAGAATCAGTTTTATAATGGAAAAAATAGCAAAGAATCAGTTTTATAATGGAGAAAATGACAAAGAATCGGTTTTATAATGGGAAAAATGACAAAGAATCGGCTTTATAATGGAGAAAATGACAAAGAATCGTTTTTATAATCGGCAAAAATGGCAAAGAATGAGTTTTTAATGGCAAAAATCAATTTTATAATCAAATCAGTTTTATAATGGTGAAAATTATAATGGTGAAAATGGCAAAGAATCGGTTTTATAATGGTGAAAATGGCAAAGAATCGGTTTTATAATGGGAAAATGACAAAGAATCGGTTTTATAATGGGAAAAATATGGCAAAAATCAGTTTTATAATGGGAAAAATGGCAAAGAATCAGTTTTATAATGGGGAAAATGGCAAAGAATCAGTTTTATATAGGGGGAAATGGCAAACAATCGGTTTTATAATGGGGAAAATGGCAAAGAATCAGTTTTATAATGAGAAAATGACAAAGAATCAGTTTTATAATAAAAATAGGAATCAGTTTTATAACGGAAAAATGGCAAAGAATCAGTTTTATAATTGGAAAAAATAAATAGAATCAATTTTTATAATGGTGAAAATGGCAAAGAATCGGTTTTATAATGGGGAAATGGCAAAGAATCAGTTTAATAATGGGGAAAGTGACAAAAAAGCAGTTTTATATAGGCAAAAATGGCAAAAATCAGTTTTATAAAAATGGCAAAGAATCAGTTTTATAATGAAAAATGAAAGTGCAAAGAATCAGTTTTATAATGGGAAAATGACAAAGAATCAGTTTTATAATGGGCAAAATGGCAAAGAATCAGTTTTATAATGGAAAAATGACAAAAAATCCATTTTATACTGTGGAAAATGACAACGAATCAGTTTTATAATGGGAAAAATGGCACAGAATCAGTTTAATAATAGGAGAAATGTCAAAGAATCAGGTTTTATAATGGGAAAATGGCAAAGAATCGTTTTATAATGGGGAAAATGGCAAAGAATCGGTTTTATAATGGGAAAATGACAAAGAATCAGTTTTATAAAATATCAAAGATGGAAAATGGGAAAGAATCAGTTTTATAATGGGAAAAATGGCAAAGAATCAGTTTTATAACGGGAAAAATAGCATAGAATTGGTTTTATAATTAAAGAATCAATTTTATAATGGAAAAATGGCAAAGAATCGGTTTTATAATGGGAAAATGACAAAGAATCAGTTTTATAATCGGCAAAAGTGGAACAGAATCAGTTTAATAATCAATATTATAATGGTGAAATTGACAAAGAATGTTTTATAATGGTGAAAATGGCAACAACTCGGTTTTTTAATGGGAAAAATGGCAAAGAATCGGTTTTATAATGGCAAAAATCGGTTTTATAATGGCAAAGAATCAGGTTTTTAATGGGAAAATATCAAAGAATCAATTTTATAATGGGAAAAATGGCAAAGAATCAGTTTTATAATGGGAAAATGGCAAAGAATCAGTTTTATAATGGGAAAATGGCAAAAATCGGTTTTATAATGGGGAAAATGGCAAAGAATCAGTTTTATAATGGGGAAAGTGACAAAAAATCAGTTTTATAATGGGGAAAATGACAAAGAATCAGTTTTATAATGGGAAAAATAGCAAAGAATCAATTTTATAACGGAGAAAATGGCAAAGAATCGGTTTTATAATGGGAAAAATGGCACAGAATCGGTTTTATAATTGGGAAAAATCGGTTTTATAATCGGCAAAAATGGAACAGAATCAGTTTTAATAATCAAAGAATCAATATTATAATGGTGAAAATGACAAAGAATCAGTTTTATAATGGTGCAAATGGCAAAGAATCGGTTTGATAATGTGAAAATGACAAAGAATAGGTTTTTAATGGGAAAATATCAAAGATTCGCGGCAAAAATGGGAAATAATAGATTTAAAATGGCAAAGAATCAGTTTCATGATGGTTAAAATGGCAAAGAATCGGTTTTATAATGGGGAAAATGGCAAAGAATCGGTTTTATAATGGGGAAAGTGACAAAAAAGCAGTTTTATATAGGGGGAAAATGACAAACAATCAGTTTTATAATTGGAAAAATAGCATAGAATCAGTTTTATAACAGAGAAAATGGCACAGAATCGGTTTTATAATGGGAAAAATGGCACAGAATCGGTTTTATAATTGGGAAAGTGACAACGAATCAGTTTTATAATCGGCAAAAATGGAACAGAATCAGTTTAATAATAGGAAAAATTTCAAAGAATCAATATTATAATGGTGAAAATGACAAAGAATCAGTTTTATAATGGTGAAAACGGCAAAGAATCGGTTTGATATATGTGAAAATGACAAAGAATCAGTTTTTAATGGGGAAAATATCAAAGATTGGCGCGGCAAAAATAGGTTTTTAATGAAATAATAGGATTTAATGGCAAAGAATCAGTTTCATGATGGTTAAAATGGCAACGAATCGGTTTTATAATGGGGAAAATGGCAAAGAATCGGTTTTATAATGGGGAAAGTGACAAAAAAGCAGTTTTATATAGGGGGAAAATGACAAACAATCAGTTTTATAATTGGAAAAATAGCAAAGAATCAGTTTTATAATGGAAAAAATGGCACAGAATCGGTTTTATAATGGAAAATGAAAAATCGGTTTTATAATGGGAAAAATAATTGGCAAAATGAGAATCAGTTTTATAATTGGGAAAATGACAACGAATCAGTTTTATAATCGGCAAAAATTTCAAAGAAAAATCAAAGAATCAATATTATAATGGTGAAAATGACAAAGAATCAGTTTTATAATGGTGAAAAAGGCAAAGAATCGGTTTGATATATGTGAAAATGACAAAGAATAGGTTTTATGGGGAAAATGGCAAAGAATCAGTTTTATAATTTAAAATGGCAAAGAATCAGTTTTATATAGGGGGAAATGGCAAACAATCGGTTTTATAATGGGGAAAATGGCAAAGAATCAGTTTTATAATGGGGAAAATGACAAAAAATCAGTTTTATAATAGGGAAAATGACAAACAATCAGTTTTATAATGGAAAAAATGACAAAGAATCAGTTTTATAATGGAAAATGGCAAAAATCGGTTTTATAATGGGAAAAATGGCACAGAATCAGTTTTATAATTGGGAAAATGACAACGAATCAGTTTTATAATCGGCAAAAATGGGAATCGGTTTAAAAATGGAAAAGAATCAGTTTTATAATGGAAAAATGGCAAAGAATCAATTTATAATGGGAAAATGACAAAGAATCAGTTTTATAATGGGGAAATGGCAAAGAATCGGTTTTATAATGGAAAAATTTTATAATTTTGAAAGAATCAGGTTTTATAATGGGGAAAATGGCAAAGAATCGGTTTTATAATGGGAAAATGACAAAGAATCAGTTTTATAATGGGGAAAATGGCAAAGAATCAGTTTTATAATGGGAAAAATGACAAAGAATCGGTTTTATAATGGGAAAATGGCAAAGAATCAGTTTTATAATGGGGAAAATGACAAAGAATCAGTTTTATAATGGGGGAAAATGGCAAAGAATCAGTTTTATAATGGGAAAAATGGCAAAGAATCAATTTTATAATGGGAAAATGACAAAGAATCGGTTTTATAATGGGAAAAATGGCAAAGAATCGGTTTTATAATGTGGAAAATGGTTCAAAGAATCAGTTTTATAATGGGAAAATGGCAAAGAATCGGTTTTATAATGGGGAAAATGACAAAGAATCAGGTTTTAAAATTGGAAAATGACAAAGAATCAGTTTTAATAATAAAAAATGCCAAAGAATCAGTTTTATAATGGTGAGAAGTGGTAAAGAATCGGTTTTATAATTGGAAAATGGCAAAGAATCGGTTTTATAATGGGGAAAATGGTCAAAGAATCAGTTTTAAAAATGGGAAAAATGATTTAATGGCAAAGAATCAGTTTTATAATGGTTAAAATGGCAAAGAATCGGTTTTATAATGGGAAAAATGGCAAAGAATCGGTTTTATAATGGGGAAAATGGCAAAGAATCAGTTTTATAATGGGAAAAATGGCAAAGAATCAGTTTTATAATTGGAAAAATGGCAAAGAATCAGTTTTATAATGGGAAAAATGGCACAGAATCGGTTTTATAATTGGGAAAGTGACAACGAATCAGTTTGATAATGGTGAAAATGACAAAGAATCAGTTTTATAATGGTGCAAATGACAAAAAAATCAATTTTATATTTGGGGAAAATAGCAAAGAATCAGTTTTGTAATGGGGAAAATAGCAAAGAATCGGTTTTATAATGGTAAAATGGCAAAGAATCAAAGATTTATAAAATGGGGAAAATGGCAAAGAATCGGTTTTATAATGGGGAAAATGACTAAGAATCTGTTTTATAATTGGGAAAATAGCAAAGAATCGGTTTTGTTAATCGGAAAATGGCAAAGAATCAGTTTTATATAGGGGGAAATGGCAAAGAAACGGTTTTATAGTGGGGAAAATGACAATGAATCAGTTTTGTAATGGTGAAAATAGCAAAGAATCAGTTTAATAATAGGAAAATTTCAAAGAATCAATATTATAATGGTGAAAATGACAAAGAATCAGTTTTATAATCGGCAAAAGTGGAACAGAATCAGTTTAATAATCAATATTATAATGGTGAAAATGACAAAGAATGTTTTATAATGGTGAAAATGGCAAAGAATCGGTTTGATGATGGGGAAAATGACAAAGAATCAGTTTTATAATAAAATGGCAAAGAATCAGTTTTATAATGGGAAAATGGCAAAGAATCAGTTTTATAATGGGAAAAATGGCAAAGAATCGGTTTTATAATGGGAAAATGACAAAGAATCAGTTTTATAATGGGAAAATGTCAAAGAATCGGTTTAATGATGTGAAAAATGTCAAAGAATCAATATTATAATGATGAAAACGATAAAGAATCAGTTTTATAGTGGAGGGAAATGGCAAAAACTCGGTTTTATAATGGGTAAAATGACAAAAAATCAGTTTTATAATGGTAAGATGTGGTAAAGAATCGGTTTTATAATTGGGAAAATGGGAAAGAATCAGTTTTATAATAGGGGAAAATGGGAACGAATCGGTTTTATAATGAGGAAAATGACGAAGAATCGGTTTTATAATAGGAAAATTTCAAACAATCAATATTATAATGGTGAAAATGACAAAGAATCAGTTTTATAATGGTGAAAACGGCAAATAATCGGTTTGATGTATGTGAAAATGGCAAAGAATCGGTTTTATAATGATTCGCGGCAAAAATGGCAAAGAATCAGTTTTATAATGGGAAAAAATGGCAAAGAAAGAATCAGTTTTATAATTGGAAAATGGCAAAGAATCGGTTTTATAATGGGAAAATGGCAAAGAATCGGTTTTATAATGGGGAAAATGACAAAGAATCAGTTTTATAATGAAAATGGCAAAGAATCAGTTTTATAATGGGAAAAATGGCAAAGAATCGGTTTTATAATGGGAAAATGACAAAGAATCAGTTTTATAATGGTGAAAATGGCAAAGAATCAGTTTTATAATGGGAAAATGACAAAGAATCCGTTTTTTAATGGGGAAAATGACAAAGAATCGGTTTTATAATTGGAAAAATGGCAAAGAATCAGTTTTATATAGGGGGAAATGGCAAACAATCGGTTTTATAATGGAGGGTAATGGGAACGAATCGGTTTGATAATTGGGAAAATGACAAAGAATTAGTTTTATGATGGTTAAAATGGCAACGAATCGGTTTTATAATGGGGAAAATGGCAAAGAATCGGTTTTATAATGGGGAAAGTGACAAAAAAGCAGTTTTATAGATGGGGAAAGTGACAAAAAAGCAGTTTTATATAGGGGGAAAATGACAAACAATCAGTTTTATAATTGGAAAAATAGCATAGAATCAATTTTCTAACGGAGAAAATGGCACAGAATCGGTTTTATAACGGAGAAAATGGCACAGAATCGGTTTTATAATGGGAAAAATGGCACAGAATCGGTTTTATAATCGGCAAAAATGGAACAGAATCAGTTTAATAATAGGAAAAATTTCAAAGAATCAATATTATAATGGTGAAAATGACAAAGAATCAGTTTTATAATGGTGAAAATGGCAAAGAATCGGTTTTATAATCGGTTCGATGTATGTGAAAATGACAAAGAATAGGTTTTTAATGGGGAAAATATCAAAGAATCGCGGCAAAAATGACAAATAATCAGTTTTATAATTAATGGCAAAGAATCAGTTTTATGATGGTTAAAATGGCAAAGAATCGGTTTTATAATGGGGAAAATGGCAACAAATCGGTTTTATAATGGGAAAATGACAAAAATCAGTTTTATAATGGGAAAAGGTAAAAAATCAGTTTTATATAGGGGGAAAAATGACAAAGGATCAGTTTTATAATGAAAAATGACATAGAATCAGTTTTATAATGGGAAAATGACAAAGAATCAGTTTTATAATGGTAAAATGGCAAAGAATCGGTTTTATAATTGGGAAAATGACAAAGAATCAGTTTTATAATGGCAAAAATGGTAACAGAATCAGTTTTATAATCGGAAAATGGCAAAGAATCAGCTTTTATAATGGTGAAAATGACAACAAATCAGTTTTATAATGGTGAAAATGGCAAACAATCGGTTTTATAATGGTGAAAATGACAAAGAATCCGTTTTATAATGGGAAAATATCAAAGAAATCTGTTTTATAATGGGGAAAATGACAAAAAATAATTTTATAATTAAAATGGCAAAGAATCAGTTTCATGAATGGTTAAAATGGCAAAGAATCAATTTATAATGATGAAAATGACAAAGAATCGGTTTTATAATGGGGAAAATGGCAAAGAATCGGTTTTATAATGGAGGGAAAGTGACAAAAAAGCAGTTTTATAATGGGTAAAATGACAAACAAATCAGTTTTATAATGGTGGAAAAATAAAGAAACAATTTTATAGTTGGGAAATGGCAAAGAATCAGTTTTATTAATCGGAAAATGGCAACGAATATCTTTTTAATTGGTGAAAATGACAATCGGTTTTATATAGGTTTTATATAATATAGGAAAATGTCAAAGAATCGGTTTGATAATGAGGAAAATGTCAAAGAATCAATATTATGATGGTGAAAATGACAAAGAATCAGTT